>NW_020825452.1:0-260872 GCF_003286085.1 Drosophila persimilis | reverse complement strand
GGCCAATGTGGTCAATAATGTCAAAATAATAGACCACATTATCTCAATGCACTCTGGTTATTACTTCTGATTTTAACCATTGTCAGTGTTTTACAATTCCTTTTAACATTGTATGTAAAACATCATAAGATAATTAACGAGGGGGAACGTTGTGAGTTGCTGCGGACACCGCAACTCTACGGTTATACCCGATACTAAGTCAGTATGGCTCTCCTCCGGCAGACGCCGCTAATATTAAACGTCACGACAAAGAGTGCGTGCGAGAGAGACAGAAAATCAGTCTGAGCGTGACGTCGGGCGCTGCGTAGTCACTGCAAATTGATTTGTTCCTTTTGGCTATAAAAATGATCTGATCTGATCCAGATTCAGCAACCTGATAGATATGGTCATTATTTATGATTCTGCGTTTTTAGTTTTCTCGAATGTGCAATATTGTGGATGCAACAGATTTTCGTCCTTTGTGTGGGCGGAAGTGGGTGGGGCGAAATTTTGAGATATACGTTTTATAGTGAGATCTAACAGGAGTGCGGATACTAAATTTGGTTACTCTAGCTTTAATAGTCTCTGAGATTTGTGAATATCCCCAGATTTGCAACAAACTCGTCTCGGTCCGATATATTAGGAGTGTGGATACCAAATTTGGTTGCTCTAGCTTTTATAGTCTCTGAGATCTAGGCGCTAATGTTTTACTCTAAGCAGAGCCGCCTATGCTACGTGTGTGTTAGAGAGAGACAGGGCGAGAAAAAATGAAATTGTTTCCTTGATGCTGGCTATAATAATAATACGATCCAATTCAGATTCCGCAGTCTAAAAGATATAGTCATTCTCTACGATTCTGCGTTTTTGGTTTTCTCGTATCTTTAAAATTGTGGATGCCACAGATTTTCGCCCTTTGTGGGAGCGGAAGTGGGCGGGGCAAAGTTTTGAAATATTTTTGTTGCAGTGACATATCACAGAAGTCTGGATCCAAAACATCGTTGCTCTAGCTCTTATAGTCTTTAAGCATTAGGCGCTGAAGGGGACGGATAGACGGACAGACGGATGGACGGACAGACGGACAGACAGACATGGCTCAATCGACTCGGCTATTGATGCTGATCAAGAATATATATACTTTATGGGGTCGGAAACGATTCCTTCTGGACGTTACACACATCCACTTTTACCACAAATCTAATATACCCCAATACTCATTTTGAGTATCGGGTATAAAAACCACCCCAACTTGGTAGAAACCAATTTTTGAGAGAAAATCATCACCATGGGTTGGTTCGGTTCTGACGATAGTCAGACCAAAGACAATACGGCCAATGTGGTCAATAATGTCAAAATAATAGACCACATTATCTCAATGCACTCTGGTTATTACTTCTGATTTTAACCATTGTCAGTGTTTTACAATTCCTTTTAACATTGTATGTAAAACATCATAAGATAATTAACGAGGGGGAACGTTGTGAGTTGCTGCGGACACCGCAACTCTACGGTTATACCCGATACTAAGTCAGTATGGCTCTCCTCCGGCAGACGCCGCTAATATTAAACGTCACGACAAAGAGTGCGTGCGAGAGAGACAGAAAATCAGTCTGAGCGTGACGTCGGGCGCTGCGTAGTCACTGCAAATTGATTTGTTCCTTTTGGCTATAAAAATGATCTGATCTGATCCAGATTCAGCAACCTGATAGATATGGTCATTATTTATGATTCTGCGTTTTTAGTTTTCTCGAATGTGCAATATTGTGGATGCAACAGATTTTCGTCCTTTGTGTGGGCGGAAGTGGGTGGGGCGAAATTTTGAGATATACGTTTTATAGTGAGATCTAACAGGAGTGCGGATACTAAATTTGGTTACTCTAGCTTTAATAGTCTCTGAGATTTGTGAATATCCCCAGATTTGCAACAAACTCGTCTCGGTCCGATATATTAGGAGTGTGGATACCAAATTTGGTTGCTCTAGCTTTTATAGTCTCTGAGATCTAGGCGCTAATGTTTTACTCTAAGCAGAGCCGCCTATGCTACGTGTGTGTTAGAGAGAGACAGGGCGAGAAAAAATGAAATTGTTTCCTTGATGCTGGCTATAATAATAATACGATCCAATTCAGATTCCGCAGTCTAAAAGATATAGTCATTCTCTACGATTCTGGGTTTTTGGTTTTCTCGTATCTTTAAAATTGTGGATGCCACAGATTTTCGCCCTTTGTGGGAGCGGAAGTGGGCGGGGCAAAGTTTTGAAATATTTTTGTTGCAGTGACATATCACAGAAGTCTGGATCCAAAACATCGTTGCTCTAGCTCTTATAGTCTTTAAGCATTAGGCGCTGAAGGGGACGGATAGACGGACAGACGGACGGACGGACAGACGGACAGACAGACATGGCTCAATCGACTCGGCTATTGATGCTGATCAAGAATATATATACTTTATGGGGTCGGAAACGATTCCTTCTGGACGTTACACACATCCACTTTTACCACAAATCTAATATACCCCAATACTCATTTTGAGTATCGGGTATAAAAACCACCCCAACTTGGTAGAAACCAATTTTTGAGAGAAAATCATCACCATGGGTTGGTTCGGTTCTGACGATAGTCAGACCAAAGACAATACGGCCAATGTGGTCAATAATGTTAAAATAATAGACCACATTATCTCAATGCACTCTGGTTATTACTTCTGATTTTAACCATTGTCAGTGTTTTACAATTCCTTTTAACATTGTATGTAAAACATCATAAGATAATTAACGAGGGGGAACGTTGTGAGTTGCTGCGGACACCGCAACTCTACGGTTATACCCGATACTAAGTCAGTATGGCTCTCCTCCGGCAGACGCCGCTAATATTAAACGACACGACAAAGAGTGCGTGCGAGAGAGACAGAAAATCAGTCTGAGCGTGACGTCGGGCGCTGCGTAGTCACTGCAAATTGATTTGTTCCTTTTGGCTATAAAAATGATCTGATCTGATCCAGATTCAGCAACCTGATAGATATGGTCATTATTTATGATTCTGCGTTTTTAGTTTTCTCGAATGTGCAATATTGTGGATGCAACAGATTTTCGTCCTTTGTGTGGGCGGAAGTGGGTGGGGCGAAATTTTGAGATATACGTTTTATATATATTTCCTTATATATTTCCTTGATGCTGGCTATAATAATAATACGATCCAATTCAGATTCCGCAGTCTAAAAGATATAGTCATTCTCTACGATTCTGCGTTTTTGGTTTTCTCGTATCTTTAAAATTGTGGATGCCACAGATTTTCGCCCTTTGTGGGAGCGGAAGTGGGCGGGGCAAAGTTTTGAAATATTTTTGTTGCAGTGACATATCACAGAAGTCTGGAATTAAAACATCGTTGCTCTAGCTCTTATAGTCTTTAAGCATTAGGCGCTGAAGGGGACGGACAGACGGACGGACGGACAGACAGACAGGGCTCAATCGGCTCGGCTATTGATGCTGATCAAGAATATATTTATTTTATAGGGTCGGAAACGATTCCTTCTGGATGTTACACACATCCACTTTTACCACAAATCTAATATACCCCAATACTCATTTCTAGTATCGGGTATAAAAAGAGATATATGAGTAGGGCAAACAATTTAGATAGAGTCTAAAAAAAATTGGTCTCAACGACCCCTAGGAGCATAATAGAGCTCGAATACATGTACATGGGTACATTTCAGGTAGAATTCCCGCCTTTAATATACTGTTACAAAGCCAAAATAAAATGTCTCGTAGAACAGCAGCAGCCATTAGGGCTACCCACGATAGAAATGAAAATTTCGACTATAGAGCTAAAGCAATCTTAGCCGTATTCCCCAATCCAATTAGCATATACGAGTTCGAATACTCATATATGAACGAATATAATTTACCTTTTTCACCACTAATTCATTGTGATGCCACACAAAAGGGTATCGTATTATCAACCATACCCGGCATCCTCGTAAACAGCCAAATAATAGAAAATGAAATTCTAGGAAGAATTGTGATTGCTAATGTTAGATTGTCTTCCAATCGGAATGGACAACATTAAAAAACACATATGGACTGGCTTACGATCTGCGATAAAGTTTGCACTCTAAGAGCAGAATTCGATAAGTCATATAAATGCTTAACGCAGAACAGACCTACTCAAAATAGTACGGTCATTAAATATACAACTAATTTGGTAAACAAATATAATGAGGTCAGAGAACTATTTCTAGAGAACAAACAAAGACTTACTGATATACATTGGTTACAACGATTAGTATTCGTTAGAGAAAAATTCAATCTAGACATACACATACCAAATCTTCTAAACACAGCTGCGACATATATACCAGCTGTAGAATCGGAATCAAGGCCAATAAGTCCCAGGCCCCCGAATGTAAAAAATATTATGATCATATCGGAAGACGACTCTCGATCAAATAGATCGAACCATCCGGTAAACGACGACAAACCGTCGACTAGTTCAGCAAACAGCGTGGTTTGGCAAGAACCAACCACAATGGCAGACGAAACAATTGCCCAACGGGCATATATCAAAGATATTTCGCACGCCATTCCGGAATTTAATGGACAGAAACTCCATTTACAAAGATTCATAACGACAGTCAAATTGGTCAATCTAACGAAAGGACCATACGAAAATTTAGCTATAGAAGTAATTAAATCAAAAGTAATAGGAACTACATTGTATAAAATACAAGATGAAACCACCATTAACGCAATAATAAAGAAATTGCAAGACACTATTGTCGGAGAGTCATCAGATGTTATAAAGGCTAAAATGGCAAAAGTATGCCAAAAAGGCAAAACAGCCGCCCAATTCACAACAGAGATTGATGATATGAGAAAACTTCTAGAAGCATCATACATTGATGAGGGTTTGCCAGCGGAACACGCCGATAAGTTCAGCTGCAAAGAGGCCATTAGTACAATGGTTAAAAACTGCGAGCACGGCAGACTAAAAACAATACTAGAAGCAGGCACATTCCCAACAATGAATGATGCCGTAGCAAAATATATACAGTGTAGTACAGAGATGACTGGTAGTGCAAGTTCAATATTGTACACCAGACAAGGATAAGTCTACCGCGGTAGTAACTTTCGAGGTAACTATCGTGGTAGAGGAAATGGTCGTGGTTACAACCACAACCATATTTACAACAACAATAATTATAATAACAATAGAGGTCGTGTTGGCTATAGGGGAAATAACCGTAATAACGGTGGAACCTATAACAACCAAAGATACAATAGCAATGGAAACACACGACAGAACAATGTTCGTGTTACCCAGACAGCTTCGGGAAACTCCCAAGATCCTTTAGATACACAAAATTAAAAAATCCAGCGATTCACACAATCAACCTCAATCTCAATATATTCGTGGCATTCCTCAATTCTAAAACAGGAAAACAACTTACATTTCTTATAGATACAGGTGCCAATATATCACTATTAAAAGAAAATTCAGATGTCTTTAACGACATTCAAACAAAAAATAAAATAGATATTCAAGGAATAGGGGAAGGTATAATAACATCCCAAGGCCTTGCCCTAATAGAGCTACAGACAGATAAGTACATAATTCCACACAATTTCCATTTAGTTAATCAGAATTTTGCAATTCCGTGTGATGGAATAATAGGCATTGATTTCATAAAAGAATTAAACTGCCTAATAGACTTAAAACCTGCAGAGGATTGGTTAATAATACGACCAAATAATATAAAAATTAAAATTTATGTTCCAATAACATACAGTTCTGGTAACAATACAATTCTTCTACCAGCAAGATCACAAGTTGTCAGAAAAATAGAATTAACGTCCGATATAGAAACCATATTAATCCCAAACCAGGAAATTCAACCTGGTATTTATGTAGCAACTACTATAACTTCAAATAAAAACGATGGGGAACGTTGGGAGTTGCTGCGGACACCGCAACTCTAGAGTTATACCCGATACTAAGTCAGTATGGCTCTCCTCCGGCAGACGCCGCTAATATTTAACGACACGACAAAGAGTGCGTGCGAGAGAGACAGAAAATCAGTCTGAGCGTGACGTCGGGCGCTGCGTAGCCACTGCAAATTGATTTGTTCCTTTTGGCTATAAAAATGATCTGATCTGATCCAGATTCAGCAATCTAATAGATATGGTCATTATCTATGATTCTGCGTTTTTAGTTTTCTCAAATCTGCAATATTGTGGATGCAACAGATTTTCGTCCTTTGTGGGGGCGGATGGGGGTGGGGCGAAATTCTGAGATATACGTTTTATAGTGACATCTTAAAAGAGTGTGTGTACCAAATTTGGTTACTCTAGCCTTAATAGTCTCTGAGATTTGTGGTTGCCTCAGATTTTCGTCCTTTGCGGGGGCGGAAGGGGGTGTGGCGAAATTTGGACATGAAACGGTCAAGGTTCGATATCACAGGAGTGTGGATACCAAATTTGGTTGCTCTGGCTTTTATAGGTTCTGAGATCCCTGAACTCATATTTTGCAATTGGCAAAACCGACCATGAAACCTGTGTGTTAGAGTGAGACAGAGCGGGAAAGAGTGAAATTGTTTTCGTGATTCTGGCTATAATAATTATACGATCTGGTTCAGATTTTGCACTCTAGAAGATATAGTCATCTTCTACGATTCTGCGTTTTTAGTTTTCTCGTATCGTCGAAATTGTGGATGCCACAGATTTTCGCCCTTTGTGGGGGCGGAAGTGGGCGGGGCAAAGTTTTGAAATATTTTTGGAGCAGTGACATATCACAGAAGTCTGGATCCAAAACATCGTTGTTCTAGCTCTTATAGTCTTTGAGCATTAGGCGCTGAAGGGGACGGACAGACGGACAGACGGACAGACAGACAGGGCTCAATCGACTCGGCTATTGATGCTGATCAAGAATATATATACTTTATAGGGTCGGAAACGATTCCTTCTGGACGTTACACACATCCACTTTTACCACAAATCTAATATACCCCAATACTCATTTTGAGTATCGGGTATAAAAATAATACATTTGTCCGATTGCTGAATACAACCAGTACCAACCAATTAGTACATATAAATAACATACAATATGAATCACTTTCGAATTACAAGGTAATTCAAACAACTCAAAAAATTGGAGAAAAAACTGTCATAGCTGAATTAAGCAAACGTTTCCCAGTACAATTCAAGAAGCAATTAACTAAACTATGCACCAATTTTAGTGACGTATTCGGGCTTGAAACCGAATTAATCACAACAAATAATTTTTATAAACAGAAATTGTGATTGAGGGATGACGAACCTATATATATAAAGAACTATCGAAGCCCGCATAGCCAAGTTGAGGAAATTAAAAAACAAGTAGGAAAATTAATCAACGACAATATTGTCGAACCATCCGTATCAGTAGACAACAGCCCACTTCTACTTGTCCCAAAGAAAGCCCTTCCGGGTTCAGAACAAAAGATTTGGCGATTAGTAGTTGACTATCGTCAAATAAACAAAAAACTCCTGGCCGACAAATTTCCACTACCTAGAATTGATGACATTTTGGATCAACTAGGTAGAGCAAAGTATTTCATGCCTTGACTTAATGTCAGGTTTTCATCAAATCGAACTAGAAGAAAGTTCGCGAAATATAACGTCTTTTTCAACGAGCAATGGCTCATATCGCTTCACGCGACTACCATTTGGTTTAAAAATAGCGCCGAATTCATTTCAAAGAATGATGACTATAGCCAAAGACTATACAATACCAAGATGTTGCATGAGCGACCAAAAAGCTGTTCTATGGCGGGTCCTAACATTAGAACCCAAAAGGCACGAGAGAGCGCGCGGGGTTTCAATTCCCTTTTCGCCTGTACTTCGTCTCTACCGCGACCCCGCTGCCCATCGGTTTCGTCGGTTCGGCAATGCCTTCACCAGCAACGAAATAATTCTGGACTCTCGAGCCTCAGCACCGTCGAAGCGGTGGTCGCGGATCGCCGATGTCGTTGGAGCGGCACAGTGGGACCTTTGGCCGTCTCAGCTTGCTAAATTAGTTAGTGAATATGAGTTCAATAAATATTTGCACACTGAAAAAATGTTAAACTTTGAGTGCTTACATGTACATATATCTCCTAAACTAAAACTAGCTTGAAAATTCGATTGGAAAATTCTCTATTAGATACGTACATTAAATTTATCTAAAGCACTCATACATTTTTTTTACTATTTCGGCTGAGTCCCCACTGTGCCGCGCCAAAGACATCAGCGACCACGCTGCCCTACGGTTTCGGCACGCAGACGATTCATATTTTGTTTTTGTATTCTTTCTCTCGAGACACAACGACTCGACGCTGACCGAGGCATTGACGAAGCCGCGTAGTTTTTCGGAGGCGAAGGTAGCGTAAAAGAGAATTGAAGTAATAGCCCCGCGCGCCCATACCATGAAGCGTCAAACGAAAATTGAAAAAGAATTTGTTCCTCATGCAACATCTTGGTATTGTATAGTCTTTGGTAGTATACGGTATTTCGGCGTAATTATTCATTTGCAATGTCATATGGATGGAAATAGTTTGCCCTTTATTTGAGATAATAAAAGTATGCAATAGATCTATTAGGGCATCCATTTTTTTGCCCATTTCACTTACAAGGAGAATATTTTGGTGCACCACCTGCATTAGCTGGTCATTCACATATGGGGCCCCAGGCTGCTGGTATCGCTGTGGTTGGGGGGCGTGCTTCTGTGACTCTCGCTGCTGTTGTTGATGCCCACGAGAGGAGTGGTGTGGCCTGCTGATGCTGTTGCCCTGAAGGTCATCGGATGGTTGATTTTTGTTGCTAAAAGGCTGGAGGTTTGGCGTCTTATTAGTGTACCGGCTGATGGTGGGCTGTTGGCAGTTGTTTTGTTGTTGCTGCAGGTTAGCCGGCGCAGGCTTTTGTGTCTTTCGCTGCTGTTGGTGATGCTCGCGAGGGGCCCTGTTGATGTTGCTTTCCTACTGGCCAACAGACAGTTTATTGTTGTTGCTGAAAAGTTGACTAAAAAGCTGGCGATTTGGGGCCTTGTTAACGGTCGGTTGGGACCGGTTGTTGTTGTGCTGCTGATCTGTGATAGGCCGTTGAGGTTCCTTCTGGTCTGCTGCCTTGTATTGTTGCTGCTAGTGCGGCAACTGACCCTGATCCTGCAGGTGGCTCTGCTGAGTTTGCTGCTGTTGCTGCTGACTGAGCCTGAGCTGTTCCTTTAACAGCGGAACCACTACTTAACATGGTTGGGAAACTCTACATAATGTTACAGAGAAATGGATGAGGCACTTTACATTACAAGAAATCAACATTTTCTGGCAATGACGTGCGCTTGTTTACATTTAAAAATTGCATTGTAAGTAATAAAATTATAAATTTAACAAATAGAAGCTGTATTAATTATAATTTCTTTGCCCATTTAATTACAGTGGACGTATATATAGGTATGAACCTCTATCATCAGCTCACTGGATGGAATTGAGTCTGTAGAAGTTGGCTTGAGCAGGTGTCAAAATAAAGGACCCGGTGACTTCATCAGGCTGCTGCAGTCTCAGGGGAAGTATAAAGCCGCACCGTAAGTGAGTAAGTATTCGATTGTTACAAATTGATTCGCCTATATGCTTCCAGAGGGCGTGTCTTTCGGTGTGCGCCTTTCCACCATTGGCGCACTGGACGGCGGTGAAATTTCAGAAGGTGACCTGGGAGCGGTCTGAGTAAATGCCACGTGACGTCATTAGGCTGCTGCAACTGCCATGGATCCAGCATTAGGCTGTTGTAACTGTTGGACAGGCCTTCGTTGGATGCTGGATTTACTGCGGTGCGGATTTGGCGAGCCAGTCAAAAGGCGATTCCAGGGGCGGAAATAAGCATCGGCAATGGACGAGGCACCTTCTGGTGCAGAAGGGAGCATTGTAGCCGGCTCGCTGCGCCCAGCCAGAGGATTCGCAACAGGATAGCTGGCCACCGGATGGACTACTCGCCTCCGCTTTCGCCGTGGATTCACCAGGAGGCCGTCAGTATCTGTGCTGTTTGCCTGTAGATAGAAGTAAGCTGAGTTATTGCCATCCAGATTGGCATTGATGAGGATTTTTCGTCTTCTTTCAGGTTTTGGAGTAGCGATAGGCTGCTGCAGGCTGCGGAGTGGATTCGGAGAAGTTGCCAAAAAGTCATTCCGGATACGTCATTCCGGTCAATCCCGGCAGTAGGCGAGGCCCTTATAGAAGATGGCGTGGGAGGCCGCTGGCTGCAGGCAGCCATAGGAATTACAGCAGGATGGCAGGCCAACGGATGGACTGCTGGGCGCCAGATTTGCCTTGGATGCACCAAGAGGCCGTCAGTAGCTGTGATATTTGCCTGTAAATAAAGGTAAGCAGAATTATTGCCATCCAGATTGGCATTGATGATATTTTGTCTTCTTTTAGGTATTGGAGTGGCCATAGCTTTTGGTTGTGCAGCTTCTACACACACAGATGAGGCTTCCTGGTGCGGATTTGTGCGGGCTCGGCTTTCTTCGGCGGCAAATGCTGCGTCCATCTCGTCGTCGACCTCCTTCTCAAGTTGCTGCTGCAGGGACTTCATCTGCTCTTCGAGAAGCTGCTCTGGAGTAGGCGGAGGGAATTCGTGTGGTTCAAGCGGAGTCATTATGAGCCTTTGTATGTATTCGGGCTCAAAACGAATCTTCTGCGCCATTTCTAATCGATTCATTTCTCCTCTCCTGAGACATTGCGCCATACGATTAACCCAGATTATTGAGGGTCTCTCCTGCGGGATACTAAGGGCTATGCGACGCTCTTGTTCAAAGCGTTTCCGTTCGACAAGTGCTTCCTTTACTTGGGACTCCCGGAGTTGGCGCTGTTGTTCAATTTCAAGCTGCTCGTGTCTGATTAAAGTTTGCAGCAGTAGTTGTTGTTGTGCTGCCTGCTGCAGGAGTTGTTGTTGGAGAGGCCGAAAGTGAGTTTCCAGCTGCTTTGTATATCTTGGCCGGTCAAGCCTTTGAGGAAAGAAGGGCTGCATGATGAGTCTTTTTGCTTCCAGATTTGGATGGCGAAATAGTGAAGCTGCTAGCCTGCCGCTGGCTTTATCAAAGGTTTCTTCTGCAGAGTCAATGTTGTGTGCATCTCGGATAACTTGATTTCTTGTGTACCTGCTAGCCTTCACGATTTTTCGTAGGAGTTGGTTCTGTGCGCTTCCTACCCTGCAAAATTGTGATTCGCATACAAATGCTCCCCATACAAGTAAGGCATATTGCCATATTGTGGCGATTAATTGTTTATAAATAACCATTTTGCATCTGGTCTGATGAGCTTGTGAGGTAGCTCAAAGGGGGCGTAGCTGAGGCTACCGGACGGGTCGCGGGTTGCGGATAGCGAACGGCCTACCTCGGTAGGTCAGCTGCGAATAAGCGGGCATCCCTCACGGGAGAGTACCGAAATAAGCAGTCCCGGACAGCCAGCGGGTGTTCGCGAAGTAGCAACACCGACGATGCGCTTTTGGTGCCGCCTCAATAAGTAGCTCACACACTCCCATCCATACACAATACCTACCCACATCCCAACCCCCACATCCACCTCACACCGGGCCGGACTAAGTGTGTTACTCGACCCGTGCCGAGAGTCAGCCTGGCTGGGGGCCCGGTATAAAAAATAGCCCAGTCTCTAACGGAGGGCTCAGGGACTTGGCAGCCCCCTGTTCTAATGATGCCTTACCCGGGCAACGTGGATCTCTGCCCGGGCTGACCTTTCCCTTTCTCTGCATCTCGTGGGAACAAGATGTATAACAACAAAAACAAAAAAACCAACAAAAAAACAAATGAGTGCGGCGCTCCCCAAATGCCAACTGGGAGCAATCCCAAGCTCGGAAAGGCAGCGGCCCAAAGGCCTGGCCCAACCGGCTCTATAGTAGGAAATACCTACAAGGTGGAAGGTGCCTGTGCGAACCCGAGGGGGTCCCATCCCGAATCCGGTGTGGGTGGCAAGGTAACTCCCGAAGCTGACACCTTGGAAGGAAAGCTAAGCAATATTGCGGCTGCCCGACCTTCTGGTAAAGCGGAGGGGGTTGACTTGCCGTCGACAAGCGCCCAAGCCAGACGATACTCATATGCCAAAAAGAGGAGTGCAGGGCACATACTCCGTCGGCAACACGCCAGCAGTGAAGCCAGCCCATCAGCCGAATGGCTGAAGAAGGTGGAATGGGCTTCGGCCGTACTTCCGGAGTTCACCTTAGAACAGAAAAATGTGGCTCCCCAAGCCAAGAGGCAGCGCTCGCAGGAGACACCGGGACCGGTAGCAAAGCGCTCCAGAGTGCTGCCAAATGTCTCCTTTGCGCAGATTGCCAAGGAGAGGACGCTAATTGGTGTCCTCGACAAAGGCAGCGCAGAGGGGAGAATCCCAAGGAGTCAGTGGAAGTGGGTGGAAGCGGCATTGGCCGACCGCTGCTTCGAACTCCTCGACAAAGACCCTGGACCTCCGCCAGTCTGCAAGGACATGGGGTGGTTCCAGGGCAATGTTAAGATAATTGCCTGCGAAGACGAGCGCTCTGTGAAGCTTTACAAAGCGGCGGTAGCGCAGGTCGGCGAGGTTTATGCTGGGGCGAAACTCGTCGCAGTCGACTGGAGCGAGGTGCCCAGCAGACCGAGGGCCAGAATTTGGGTGCCGGCTACCTTTAAGGAGCCAGAACGCATCCTCAAGATGTTGCAGAGATGCAACCCAGGACTACCAACCTCCGATTGGAAGGTAGCCAAAGTTGAGACGACACAAGGGCCGACTAACCAGGCAGTTCTCGTTCTCAATAAAGAGTCGCTGGCCCCGATAGAGGCAGCAAAAGGAGAGCTAAACTTCGGCTTCAGCTCGGTCACCATCAAGGTGTACAAATCGGACGCGGCGGCCGCGGCGCTTCCTGTCGTCAACCCAGACGTGCAGGATGTCGTTGCGGAGATCGAAGCGCCTGACGACGAGCTGGAGCCAGACCAGGAAGGCTTCTCCTCAGAGACAGAACTGATGCTCGACTTCGAGTCAATGTGCCGAGAGAGAGTCTCAGATGACTCGGACGCGGACATCACGGTGGTGGAGAATCTTGAAGATGGTCCTAAGGATCCTTCAAATAAATCTCCACCACTGTAAAGCAGCATCGGCTGCTCTCATACTCCGCCTAGACGCAAGCGGAGCCGACGTAGTCCTGATCCAGGAGCCTTGGGTGGTAGGAGGCAAGGTCTGTGGATTGGGGACGAGGGAATACAAGATCATTGTATCCCAAAATGAAGGTAAAATCCGTACCTGCATACTTGCTAGAAAGCACCTAAATATCTTTCTGCTCCACAATTATAGCGATGGAGATAACACGGCGGCAAGCCTAGAACTAAGAGGTCATCATCTCAGGCTGGTGGCATCCTATATGGCCCACGAGGAGGATGATCCTCCGAACGACCTTGTTCGCAAAATAGCCAGCGACAGCGAAAGGACGGACAAAGACCTACTTATAGGTTGCGATGCCAACGCCCACCACACCCAATGGGGGAGTACGGACACTAATGTAAGGGGTGAGTCACTGTTCAGCTTCATCCTGAACTCAAATTTATTCATATGCAATCGGGGTAATGACCGCACATTTATAATTAAAAATCGGCAGGAGGTCATTGACCTCACGCTAGTGTCAAGCAAACTGCTGGACACAATCAAGAGCTGGAGAGTCCTAGGAGACCACTCCTTCTCGGACCACAGGTATATCGAGACGATATTATCCTTCGATATTCCCAAACCAACCGACTCTATCAACCCCAGAAAAGCCAACTGGGAAAAATATAGCACAACGCTGGAGGAGCTACTCCCTCCTAACGCCCCTAATTGCCCGAACACTGAAGACAACCTAAACCGTCTTGTGTACAGGTTTACGGATGCGTGCAACAAAGCCTTCAAGGCAGCATGTCCTTCTACCAGACCAAGGGGAAAAAAGAAACCCCCCTGGTGGTCTAAGCAACTAGACACCCTTCGTAGAACTTGCAGGACTCTATTCAATAGAGCCACAAGAACTAAGGAGGATACTCACTGGGCAGACTATAAAACCAGTCTAGCACTATACAAAAAGGAAACGAGGAAGGCTAAAAGAGCCTCCTGGCAAAAATTTTGCTCCGAAATCGAGGAAACCTCGGAGGCCGCAAGACTCCGGAAAGTTCTCTCAAAAACCACCTCGGTAGGGTACCTCAAAAAGAATGATGGCACGTGGACCAACTCTAGTGAGGAGTCCCTGCACATTTTGCTCGACACGCACTTCCCCGGATGCACATCCACCGAGCCGTCACACCTCCCAAGAGAGGGATCGGTAGAAGCGATGGACCATATCCTTACAAAACGGAACATAAGTTGGGCAGTAAACAGCTTCAACCCGTTAAAATCGCCAGGCCCGGACCAGGTAATCCCGGCCCAGCTTCAGAGGGCCGGGGAGACGGCCATCAACTGGCTACATAGTATCTTCAGGAAGATACTGGCGGTATGTACAATACCGCAAGCGTGGCTTAAGGCTAGGATAGTTTTCATCCCTAAAGCAGGCAAAGCCTCACACTCAACCCCAAAAGACTTTAGACCAATCAGTTTATCGTCTTTCCTACTCAAAACCTTTGAGAGACTTATCGGGTTACAATTACGGACTACCATAAGTCCCCAGCTGTACTCAAGTGCGCAGCATGCCTACCGGAAAGGAAAATCCACGGAAACGGCACTTCACGAAGTGATCTCGAGTGTAGAAAAATCCCTGCATCTCAAAGAATACTCACTAATAGCTTTTCTCGATATCGAGGGAGCCTTCAACAACGTCACACCGGGCGCCATTACAGAAGCCCTGACTGACCTGGGGGTGGACCGTCACTTGGTGATGCTCATTGATCAATTGCTCATACGCAGGACGGTGACATCATCGATGGGATCGTCCACCCAGTCAAGGTATGTCAACAGAGGAACCCCGCAAGGGGGAGTTCTGTCTCCTCTTCTATGGAACATTGCAGTCAATAAGATTCTTTGCGACCTGGAAGAGGGGGGCAACGGATGACGTTGCAATTATCTTTGCGGGGAAATACCCCCAAACACTATGCGACCTAATGACTGCAAAGCTTGCTCGATTGTCCCAATGGACAGAATCGCGCGGATTGGGACTAAATCCCTCGAAAACGGAACTCGTGTTATTCACAAAAAAATACAAGGTCCCGCCCCTCAACCCCCCAACGGATACAGGCTCTCCTTCAGCGACAGTGCCAGTTACTTAGGGTTGGTAATTGACAAAAAGCTTAGCTGGAACCTGAATGTCAAGGATAGAGTGAGGAAGGCAACGACAGCACTCTATACTTGCAAAAAAGCTATCGGCCTAAAGTGGGGCATGAACCCAAGCATAGTCCGATGGATATATCTGGCAATAGTCAGACCTATAATACTCTACGGAGTTACTGTCTGAGATGTCTGAGATGGCTGAGATGGCTCAGCAATTTGCTATCAGCCTTATATGGGTCCCGGGTCACCGGGATATCGAGGGCAACTGCATAGCGGACGAGCTGGCCAGATCTGGCACTACAACCCCCCTTCTCAAAGATAAGGAGGATATTTGTATGCCTACGGCCACCTGCAAGCTCATCATAAAAGAGCAGTACACGCGACTGATAGACAACAAGTGGCAAACAGGGCCACGTTGTCGCACAGCTCGGCAAACATCGCCGACCATAGATAAGAAGCGCACCTCAGAGCTCTGCAAACTAGGCAGGGAAAGGTGCAGCGCAGTCATACGTTCCCTCACAGGACACTGGCTAGTAGGCACCCACGCAAACAGGCTGGGTGCCCCATACAATGATTTCTGCCGCAGCTGCAGAGACGAGGACGAGGAGGAAACAGTGGAACACCTGTTCTGTTCCTGTCCAGCTCTCAGCCGAAGGAGGCTCTTCCTTTCTGAACGACATCTCGGAGATGTCCACGCTATGTCCCAGAAAGATCGTCAACTTTATAAGGGCATCTGGATGGGACAACTGTTGACATGAAGTCTCATCTGCAGGGAGGGAATGATCCCAAGCGGTATCACAACGGGCCGAAACCGGCCTATGTGTGCTGGGCTCCGAGCGAGCTTGGCGGCCGTCTCTACCTAACCTAACCTAACCATTTTGCATCTTTTCGATAGCCGGCTCTGATGACCAATGATCCAGTTCAGTCTCATGGCTCCTGCTCTCACTCGAATTGCTAACTGGGTGGTATGGGCATGTAGCACAAGTTTCCTGTCCATTATCAAGCCTAGATAGCGATGCCTTGGCTTACTTTTGATTGTTTCGTTGTACATTTTTGGCGATAGCTCACCTATTGTAGTTGCAATCGATCGCCTTGTGTAGAGGACATGGACCGTTTTGCTGGTATTAAGGCTGATGCACCATTTGGAAGCCCAGGCAGTGAAGTTTTCAAGATAACACTGATTTGTTTTAACCGCTGCACTGGTTTCTTTTGCAGCACATAGGATGATTGTGTCATCTGCGTAAGTAGAAAGCATCATGTTGTTGTACATATTCGACTCAATTTCTTCATTTTGTTCTGACAGGTGCGGTAGCTGCATATCAGACGGGAAGACTGTGTAGAGTACAGGGCCGAGGACGCTACCCTGGGGCACTCCTGCGCAAATCCTTCCAGGTCTCGAGCGTATTCCATTGTTTCCGTTTACAAAAAATGTTCTATCTGCTAAATAACTTTTTAAAACGTTGTAATATGTAAACGGCAGTAGCTTCTGTAGCGCCATTTGGCTAATAATAATTGTTATTAGGATCGTATTTTATGAAGTCTAGTGTAAGTTAGGCTAGGGCAAAGCGGGAGCGCAATAAAAGCTCGCTCTCTCGCTCTTGGCGAATTCGCCCCGCTTTGCCACCGTAGGTAAGGTAGGCACAGAAGAAATTGTTCAAATATATGAAGAGAAGTCGAGAAAAATCTATGAAAACGAACGCACGCACTACTTTTTAAACTCGTTTTAAAATATAAATTTGCACCCAAGTTTATTCGGTATCTTTTATTTAGAAAAGCTATTCTAAATTTTCATGGCGCCCCCGGGTGGACTTGCAATTAAACGTATTAATTCAAGTGGAAGGCAAAAGTGACAGTGACACAGTGGAGAAAAGATCAATAACCAAAATCTATTATACCTACATGTACATGCATATGTGCTGCAGCTAAATTGCCAAATTGACCGCGACGTGTGTGCAAAAAAATCAACAAACAAAAGTAAAAATCACCGCGTCGGTCGTGCAATACCCTGTCTGCAGCTATATACAAAAGGAGATATATACATATACCATCTACCAAAGGAGATCCAAGTGGAGCATCCAGCATAAGAAGAGGAGAGTAGTAGTAGAGCTCGATTGCATGCTGTAGTTAGAGTTGAGCATATATATTAATACATATATACATATGTACATCTAACCCTCTTGGACGCAATAACTACACATATAACTCATTATACCCGATACTCAAAATGAGTATTGGGGTATATTAGATTTGTGGTAAAAGTGGATGTGTGTAACGTCCAGAAGGAATCGTTTCCGACCCTATAAAGTATATATATTCTTGATCAGCATCAATAGCCGAGTCGATTGAGCCCTGTCTGTCTGTCCGTCCGTCCGTCTGTCCGTCTGTCCGTCCCCTTCAGCGCCTAATGCTCAAAGACTATAAGAGCTAGAGCAACGATGTTTTGGATCCAGACTTCTGTGATATGTCACTGCAACAAAAATATTTCAAAACTTTGCCCCGCCCACTTCCGCTCCCACAAAGGGCGAAAATCTGTGGCATCCACAATTTTAAAGATACGAGAAAACCAAAAACGCAGAATCGTAGTCAATGACCATATTTTTTAGACTGCGGAATCTGAATTGGATCGTATTATTATTATAGCCAGCATCAAGGAAACAATTTCATTTTTTCTCGCCCTGTCTCTCTCTAACACACACGTAGCATAGGCGGCATTGCTTAGAGTAAAACATTAGCGCCTAGATCTCAGAGACTATAAAAGCTAGTGCAACCAAATTTGGTATCCACACTCCTAATATATCGGACCGAGACGAGTTTGTTTCAAAATTTCGCCACACCCCCTTCCGCCCCCGCAAAGGATGCAAATCTGGGGATATTCACAAATCTCAGAGACTATTAAAGCTAGAGTAACCAAATTTAGTATCCGCACTCCTGTTAGATCTCACTATAAAACGTATATCTCAAAATTTCGCCCCACCCCCTTCCGCCCCCACAAAGGACGAAAATCTGTTGCATCCACAATATTGCAGATTTGAGAAAACTAAAACTATCTATCAGATTACTGAATCTGGATCAGATCAGATCATTTTTATAGCCAAAAGGAACAAATCAATTTGCAGTGACTACGCAGCGCCCGACGTCACGCTCAGACTGATTTTCTGTCTCTCTCGCACGCACTCTTTGTCGTGTCGTTTAATATTAGCGGCGTCTGCCGGAGGAGAGCCATACTGACTTAGTATCGGGTATAACTGTAGAGTTGCGGTGTCCGCAGCAACTCACAACGTTCCCCCTCGTTAATTATCTTATTATGTTTTACATACAATGTTAAAAGGAATTGTAAAACACTGACAATGGTTAAAATCAGAAGTAATAACCAGAGTGCATTGAGATAATGTGGTCTATTATTTTGACATTATTGACCACATTGGCCGTATTGTCTTTGGTCTGACTATCGTCAGAACCGAACCAACCCATGGTGATGATTTTCTTTCAAAAATTGGTTTCTACCAAGTTGGGGTGGTTTTTATACCCGATACTCAAAATGAGTATTGGGGTATATTAGATTTGTGGTAAAAGTGGATGTGTGTAACGTCCAGAAGGAATCGTTTCCGACCCCATAAAGTATATATATTCTTGATCAGCATCAATAGCCGAGTCGATTGAGCCATGTCTGTCTGTCCGTCTGTCCGTCCGTCCGTCTATCCGTCCCCTTCAGCGCCTAATGCTTAAAGACTATAAGAGCTAGAGCAACGATGTTTTGGATCCAGACTTCTGTGATATGTCACTGCAACAAAAATATTTCAAAACTTTGCCCCGCCCACTTCCGCTCCCACAAAGGGCGAAAATCTGTGGCATCCACAATTTTAAAGATACGAGAAAACCAAAAACGCAGAATCGTAGAGAATGACTATATCTTTTAGACTGCGGAATCTGAATTGGATCGTATTATTATTATAGCCAGCATCAAGGAAACAATTTCATTTTTTCTCGCCCTGTCTCTCTCTAACACACACGTAGCATAGGCGGCTCTGCTTAGAGTAAAACATTAGCGCCTAGATCTCAGAGACTATAAAAGCTAGAGCAACCAAATTTGGTATCCACACTCCTAATAACTCTTTGTCGTGACGTTTAATATTAGCGGCGTCTGCCGGAGGAGAGCCATACTGACTTAGTATCGGGTATAACCGTAGAGTTGCGGTGTCCGCAACAACTCACAACGTTCCCCCTCGTTAATTATCTTATTTGTTTGGACGTTGACATGCAATGACTGCATCTATCAAGAGGCGATGCAATTACTGCACCGTCAAGTGGCCCGTGTGACACCAGCAGAAGGCTGTTACGCGCGGATCCCAGGCAAAACGCAGCCCTCCTCCCGCCCAACCGACCGAGGGGCGCTGCCGCATGACGCGCGGTGCGTAGCCGAACCAAACGCGAGCATGCAAGAAAGATAGATATTAGACTAACATTCGAGGAAAATTAGCACTAAACTTATTAAGAAATTAAGCATGCAATAAAATACAAAATACAAATACCACTACAATTACTAATTTCTAGAAAGGTGTGTAAGGATTAGTAATTTAATAAGAGGAAGAGAATTAGTGGAGGATATAATATGGTAGAGGGAATTATAATCCGAGCATAAGACCCTAAACGGTTCATGCAAGGAATAATTCGATCTACAAAGTGGAAGGAACAACGGTATAAAGTTTCTAGTCAGTCTAATAGGAATCGTGATGTCTATGTCACCCCTGATCAAGTTGTGCATAAATATCACACCAAGCATTTTTCTACGGTTAACTAAGGATGGGAGGTTTACTAATAATAGTCTACTAGAGTAAGATGGGAGTCTTACACCCGCATCCCAGTTAAGGCCCCGCAGAGCAAAGAGTAAAAAGTTTTTCTGTACTGATTCTATACGGTCCTGGTGTACTTTGTACTGAGGGCACCATACACAGGAGCCGTATTCTAAGATCGGACGAACAAGCGAGGTATAGAGAGTCTTTGTTATATAGGGGTCGTCAAATTCCTTTGACCACCTCTTTATAAACCCAAGCACGCCCATGGCCTTATTTACCATGGTAGAAATGTGTTCGGAAAACTTTAACTTGGGATCTAACATAACACCCAGATCATCCACCAGGGTAATTCTCTCAAGAGAACCCCCAAATAGGGTGTAGGGAGCCAACAAAGGGTTAGAACGATGAAATGTCATAACTTTGCATTTCGAGGCATTAAGGTGTAACAAGTTTGCACAACACCATGACTGAAAGCTATTGAGATCGGATTGCAAGCGAGAATGAAATGAAATGTCCTTGTACTGGACACAGAGTTTAACATCATCCGCATACATAAGTACTCGAGAGTATGTTATTACTGAAGGCAAGTCATTAATAAAGAGTGTGAAGAGTAAGGGGCCTAGATGGCTGCCCTGTGGTACTCCCGAAGAAACCTTTACTGGTAAAGAGAGGGAGTTTTTGAAGAGGACTCTTTGAGACCTAGAACAAAGATAGCTAGAAATCCATCTCAGGAGGTTGGGCGGAAACCCTAAAAGGTCAAGTTTATGTGCTAAAAGGGAATGGTTTACAGAGTCGAATGCTTTACTAAAGTCGGTGTAAATAACATCCGTCTGTAAGTTACCTTGAAAGCCTTTAATAATGAAAGAGGTAAACTCTAACAAGTTCGTGGTGGTTGATCGCCGCCTTATAAATCCATGCTGAGTTGGAGATATAAGTGACTTGCAGAGATGTTGCAAGTGCGGAGTTAAAACCTTCTCAAACAATTTGGGAATAGCGGATAACTTTGCTATACCTCTATAATTTTTTGCATCAGACTTGCTACCTTTTTTATGGAGAGGAATTATAAACGATTCCTTCCAGATTGGGGGGAAGCAAGAGGAATCAATGGACATGGTGAATAGTTTAAGCAATGGTCCACACAGAGCCTCGGCGCAGTACCTGAGTACACAACCTGGAACCCCGTCTGGACCCGGTGAAAACACCGGCTTAACTAGTCGAAGATCTTGAAGTAGGGAATATTCATTTAACAAGGGACTGAAAATGCCGTTCGACCTCGGTAATCCGTATGGGTACGGTTGACCAGAGTAGCGTTCCTCAGAATAGGTGGTTTGGAAAAACTGGGCAAAAAGATCGGCAATTGCCTGATCATTATTTGCCGACGTATTACAAAATGATAGCGAGGATGGGTGTGCGGACGTTCTACGCTTACTGTTTACGAAGCAGTAAAACTGTTTAGGGTCCTGAGAAAAACGTATCCTGCAACGAGATAGGTAGTTCTTATAGCATTGAGCATTAAGAACTGAAAAGTTTGACCGAGCTATTACATAACGAGAGTGAGAAGTAGGAGAACCCACTTCTTGAAATTTTTTATAAAGTCTTGATTTTAAGTTTTTTAGACTGGATAACTCTTTGGTAAACCAAGGGGGTTTTCCAGATCTAATCGGACAAGAAAGCGGGACACAAGAATCAAAAAATGTGCCAAGAGCATTGTAAAAAATGTTTGTGGCTTTTGTGACATCAGTGCACAAGTACAAAGCGGACCAATCAAAATCCCTAATTAGGTTATTAAGCTTCGCAAACTCGGCTTTACGAAAGCAGCGGACACGTTCAGGTAGTCTACTCGACCGATCCAATACAGTTGGTCCTATGTCTAGCGACACCTCGAAAGTAGGGTGGTAGGCGTCTTCAGGTATAGTGAGCGGAAGGGCTCGGGTTAACAACACTATGGTCGGATCCGATACAAAGCATAGATCAAGCAATCGACCCAAGGAATTTTTCACATGATTGACTTGAGACAGGGACAGGTCAAGCAAGCCGTCAACAAAGTCATGTCGTGACATGGGCACTAGGATACTAGACTCGTTTACCGAAGACCAAACAGTTCCTGGCAAGTTGAAGTCACCAAGAACTATCATACGATCTTTATCAGATAGCGAGGAAGCAACAGCGGTTAAAGCGGACAAGTGCTGCTCATAAATTGAAATATCCGAAGATGGTGGGATATACGAGCAAGTAATGAATATAGCGAAAGCGGGAAGAATCAGTTTTACACACAGGAATTCCAGTTCCTGTTGAATTTGGACTGTGAAGTGTTCTGACGTGAAGTAAGCGTCCACTGCAATTAGAACCCCTCCTGCACGTCGAGACGAACGGTCCTTTCTAAAGGTTGTGTACCGACCTGCCAAAACCTCGGAACTAAGAATGTCCGGCTTTAACCAGGTTTCAGTAAACACAATAACGTGGGAAGCAAATGCAACACTATCCCGGAAAAGAATGCTGAGCTTACTACGCAAGCCTCTTACATTCTGATAGGTTACTAAAAGAGAAGTTAGTTTTTTGGAAAGGTTGGAGCAAGACGGGAAGTTGAGGAAGAGGAAGTTGAGGTTGAGGGTGGCACGCTGGAAAGATTTGGAAGCGATATGGGGGGCCTATTCTTCTTCTTAGCCTTAAACTCTTTCACCACCAAATGCTCCGGCCAAAATTTGGTGGAGCAAATGGTGTCAAATTGAGTTGGGGAGATGCTTATCTTAAACGACGCTATCTCCCTGGCATAAGAGAAGTTAAATTTCTCCACCTTATGATGTTTTACATACAATGTTAAAAGGAATTGTAAAACACTGACAATGGTTAAAATCAGAAGTAATAACCAGAGTGCATTGAGATAATGTGGTCTATTATTTTGACATTATTGACCACATTGGCCGTATTGTCTTTGGTCTGACTATCGTCAGAACAGAACCAACCCATGGTGATGATTTTCTCTCAAAAATTGGTTTCTACCAAGTTGGGGTGGTTTTTATACCCGATACTCAAAATGAGCATAGGGGTATATTAGATTTGTGGTAAAAGTGGATGTGTGTAACATCCAGAAGGAATCGTTTCCGACCCCATAAAGTATATATATTCTTGATCAGCATCAATAGCCGAGTCGATTGAGCCCTGTCTGTCTGTCCGTCCGTCCGTCCGTCCGTCCGTCCGTCTGTCCGTCTGTCCGTCCCCTTCAGCGCCTAATGCTCAAAGACTATAAGAGCTAGAGCAACGATGTTTTGGATCCAGACTTCTGTGATATGTCACTGCAACAAAAATATTTCAAAACTTTGCCCCGCCCACTTCCGCTCCCACAAAGGGCGAAAATCTGTGGCATCCACAATTTTAAAGATACGAGAAAACCAAAAACGCAGAATCGTAGAGAATGACTATATCTTTTAGACTGCGGAATCTGAATTGGATCGTAGTATTATTATAGCCAGCATCAAGGAAACAATTTCATTTTTTCTCGCCCTGTCTCTCTCTAACACACACGTAGCATAGGCGGCTCTGCTTAGAGTAAAACATTAGCGCCTAGATCTCAGAGACTATAAAAGCTAGAGCAACCAAATTTGGTATCCACACTCCTATTATATCGGACCGAGACGAGTTTGTTTCAAAATTTCGCCACACCCCCTTCCGCCCCCGCAAAGGACGAAAATCTGTTGCATCCACAATATTGCACATTCGAGAAAACTAAAAACGCAGAATCATAAATAATGACCATATCTATCAGGTTGCTGAATCTGGATCAGATCAGACCATTTTTATAGCCAAAAGGAACAAATCAATTTGCAGTGGCTACGCAGCGCCCGACGTCACGCTCAGACTGATTTTCTGTCTCTCTCGCACGCACTCTTTGTCGTGTCGTTAAATATTAGCGGCGTCTGCCGGAGGAGAGCCATACTGACTTAGTATCGGGTATAACTCTAGAGTTGCGGTGTCCGCAGCAACTCACAACGTTCCCCCTCGTTTCAACTGCAATCGCTGTCACCGCTTTCCCCTTTCTCGTTTTCGTTGTGTCAAATATATGTATAGTTGGGTCGTTGGCCAAGCACGCATACCAATACGCAGCTGCAGCCGTGAATTTTTTCGTCTCGCTTTCGCTCTTCACCGTTGCTTATCGTTGTTCTTTTGTTTGGCGCGCTTGATCCAAACCAAACACCAAGTGACGCGCTACCCTGTTTTCGTCGGGTATATTCTTTTGGTGTCTGTTCAGTTGCAGAAGTATGCTTAAGTAATAGTTTATAATACCCGTCGGCATAACACAGTGACACCGTGACACAGTGTTCCATTTAACATGCAATATAATACCTCACGACAACCCACTAGCCACTGCAGTGAGTTCTGCTGACAATGCACTCTCTCCGCAGAGTGCGAAGACAGCGGGGGCTGTTGCTGACCATCAAAATGTCGCAATTGCCCACCAGACACTAAAATTATCCATAATACACAAAACATATAATTTACAGAATCAGCACTTTTGTACCTTTTATTACCTATAAATAAGAATCATTTTTATCAATAAAATCAGTATCAGAAACAGTACCATAACTGCCTGTCACTCATCTCCCATCGTAATCATCAGAGGCTGTCGCCGTGTCTTCAGACCCTCCCTTGCGCACCGTAGGATACCTACTCCGCAGTCCAACTGGTTCAAGTTCTAGTTGCGACGACCAAACTGTAGACGGTTTATGTACCGTATGCAACCCAGCTTCCTACACACACACACATTAACATTTGGTGACCCCGACCTTGGTCATCCTTTCAAACTGTCAGACAAGCTACAGTGAAAGGATTCGATCTGGACATCAGATTGAAGCAGTCAACAGGACATCTTCAATAAAAATTTGGCACTATGGCCTGGTGCTTACGGTAGCATCTCCTACCAATAAGTATCACTCTGGCAAATCTGACATATTCAGGTTATCAGCCCACAGAAAAACAGCTATAGAATTCGACTACCACCAAGTTAATCAATTTTTGTTGTTCCGTGCGTTCCATAGATTGGAAACAGCACAAATCCCTCCATCCAACACATCACCTGTACTATTACCTTTCTGACCGACAACGGTTGCGATTCGGAGCGTATCCAGCTTCAAAGCAAATAAAACACTCCCAACGGGTCGAAAGGAATAAGTACAAACAGATAGAATGGATAAACATATGGAGGCAGAAGCTGCCGCTACAATGGCAATGGATGTGCAGCAAGAGATTGGTGAGGAAATATCGAGTTGCATTCGGAACTTTAAAAAAGATTCCCAAGAACGAAAGTAAACGGCCTCTTATTTTCAAGCCAAAATATCAGCACTAGAAAATGCGTGGAATCGCTTCAACAAAAACGACTCCAAACTTCGCGATACAGACAAAACGGATGAATACGTAAAATTCCGTGAAGACTTACGTACAACATGTAAGCAATACATTGCGATGTTTACCGAATGCATGGATAAGCTATCACAGACGTCTAGTGCTCGTGCTCGTGCTCGTCTTTAAAGAAAGGGATGAGAATCCTCCGGTAGCTCCCAAAGAAAGCGGTCTGATCCAGCAGTCCTCGAAGGATTACAGCAAACTTCTTTCACTATGTCGCCGACAAAAGGCTATAATAGAGTCCGTTAAACGCAATCTGAAACAACTTTCAGAGGCGGAAGAACGCACATCAAGTGATTTGATAAAATCACTATGGACTCAAGCGCAGGAAGTCCACTTCACAATTCATGAGGAATACGAGGACCCAGGGGAAGGAGGATATGACATGGAATCCTATCTAACACTGGAAAGTAAGGTCCAAAGAGCATTGGCAAAATCAGCCACACCAAACACGGATAACGTGCAGCTTCCACGGATCAGCATCCCAAAGTTTGATGGGGATCTATTAAAATGGACCCAGTTCTTCGATCTGTTCTCATGCATGGTGCATGAGACCAACATGCCTACGGTGAAAAAGATGTGGTATCTTAAAACCACCGTTACCGGAGAGGCAGAAAGACTGATTCGACATATCGATCTAAAGGAAGAAAATTATGAAGCCGCTTGGGAAATACTAGTTGACGCATACAACAATCCCAGAGATGTTTCAAACACGGTACTGAACCGCTTCCTCAATCACCAAACAATTAATGACGATCCCAAGTCATTAAAAGAGTTGTATATAGCAACCATAGAATCCCTTGTATCACTAAAGGGATTGGGCATCAATATATCTACATGGGATCCGATATTGATTGCCATTATCAGAAACAAACTGGATGTAACAAATAAGGCCTTGTATGAGCAATCATTGGGAAGCTCAAAGGACATTCAGGCGCTGGATACGATGCTTCAGTTCTTGGAGCAAAGAATTCGGGTTCTAGGAACCAGTAAGAAGCCACCAGCATCAAGGAGAGAGCCTAAAGGCACGACATGTGCATCAGCAAACACAGGGAGAGCGCGAGCACCCTGATGCACATTAGAACAAATCACAAAACAAACGCATGTCCCGGTCGAAACTGCTTCAAGTGTGACAAGAAGCACAACACGATGCTACATTTGGAAACAGCATCAGGCGCAGCTCCGACGGTTGGTGCAGCAAGTAACAATAGCTACAATCTTCTGGCCACAGCAAAGGTGGCAGTAGAAGCCAACAACGGGCAGGTTGCTAATTTCAGAGCACTGCTAGATTCAGGATCACAGATAAACTTGATCTCTGAACGAATGGCATCAATGTTGTCACTCAAACTAAAAGACACAACATTGCGGATCGAAGGAATTGGAGGTCAATCAAAGACCAGCAGAGCACGAGTAAATGTGCTCATGAAATCCCTTCACAATGGTTTTACGCAAAGAATTGAAGCTTTCGTATTACCACAGATAATAGCTGACCAACCAGCTCAGGCTCTCGATTCAGAGAGCTTAAACATACCAAGCAGGATCTCACTGGCAGATCCACACTTCCATAAGCCAGGCAAAATCGACATGCTAATCGGAGCCGAGCATTATTACTCGCTGCTGCTACCAGATCAACAGCAGCTAAGGACAGGAGGCCCGTTGCTACAAAACACGAAACTGTGATGGATTGTGGCAGGAAAAGTCAAATCTGCCCACAATTCCTCACCCATTTGTGCAACGGGAGTAAACGAGCTCATGGAAAGATTCTGGACTCTGGACAATCTAGAGACGGAAGACAAACCACGCACTCCAGTGGAAGCACGAAGCTCATTTTATAGAAAATCTTCAGACAGCTTCAGACGGCCGTTTTATTGTAAAGCTCCCATTTTCCGAACACCCTTCAGCCCTGGGGGAGTCGTTGGAAACCGCAACAAAAAGATTCCTAGCGTTGGAGCGGCGAAGCTCAACAGAAACTTGGAAGAGTTATGTGGACTTCATGGAAGAGTATGAAGGACTGGGACATATGAAGATTGTGCCAGCATCAAAAGTTCCCAAAAGGCACTACTTCATTCCACATCATTGTGTACTCAAACCTGAGAGCACCACCACAAAGCTTCGGGTAGTATTCGATGCCTCATGCAAATCAACAAGCGGGAAATCTTTGAACGACATTCTGCAGGCTGGACCCACCGTTCAGAGCGAACTTATGTCCATTCTGCTACGATTTCGGATTCATAAGTACGTGTTCACAGCGGACATAGAAAAGATGTACCGGCAAGTGTGGATGAACCCGGAGGATCAATTCCATCAGATGATAGTCTGGAGAAACAATCCATCCGAAGAGATCAGGTACTACCGCCTGAAAACAGTAACATATGGGACAACAGCTGCTCCGTTCCTAGCTACGAAGTGTCTGGATCATTTGGCAATACAATACAAAGACAGACTACCAGTCGGATCAACAACATTAAAAACCGATTTCTATGTTGACGACTGTCTAACTGGAGCAAACACGATTCCAGAGGCAATTCATGTTCGACAAGAACTAAATAAGATATTGCTACCGTCCGGATTCAAATTGCGCAAGTAGTGCTCCAACAATGAGCAACTTCTCCAAGGAATCCAAGGATGCCGAAGAAGGATACATTGTGTGGACGAACACAGAAAAGCCAGGCTACACGCATCACCAAACGGGTGGTATGCTCCGAACTGGCCCAAATCTTTGACCCATGCAACAACTTTGGGAGCTCAAACTGGATTGGGATGACGAATTACCATTACAACACCAAACCGAATGGAAAGAATACCGGGACGACTTACAAACATTGAATAAAATGCAAATTCCCCGGCATATCTACGATGGGAAAATTCCAGTTACACAAGAACTCCATACGTTTTTAGATGCATCAGAACGAGCATATGGCGCAGCAGTATATGTACGCGCTACATACAAAAACAACCAAGTGTCAGTAAGACTGCTCTGTTCGAAATCACGTGTGGCGCCGACAGCCAAACAATCGCTACCACGGTTAGAACTTTGTGCTGCAGTCATCGTCATCAACATACCTTTGTGGCAAATCGAATAGCCAAAATCCAGGCATTAACAAACCAGTCACAATGGCGTCACGTGTCATCGGCCAACAACGCAGCCGATGTCCTGTCGAGAGGAATCGCAGCAAGCAGGCTGGCAAATCACAATCTGTGGTTATATGGACCACTATTCCTGCACGGATCTCGAGACAACTGGACGAAGGCACCCAACATAGAACCCAGCAATCTTGAGAGAAAGGCTAAACATGTAAGCTTGCCAATCACACCTAGTGCACTTGGGGAGGAATTATATACTTGCAAACATAGCAACTCGTTTCACAAGCTGCAACGCATTGTGGCATATATGTTACGCTTCTGCTACAAAACCAACAGAGCGAACACCACAACGCTCTGCGCAGAAGAACTGACTCACGCCCGCACTATAATCCTGCGAACCATACAACAAGTCGAGTTTACAGCAGAGTTAAAACATTTCCAACGCTATAAGACTGTGGATAGAAAGAGCTCGATCATATCGTTATCTCCTTTCCTAGGAGACGATGAGCTCATCCGAGTTGGTGGTAGACTTGAAGAAGCTCTACTTCCATACAACGCAAAACACCCAGTTTTGCTGCCTTACAATGACCCAATCGTCAAAATGATCTTGCGGCAGCGACATGAGGAGAACATGCATTGTGGTGCTCAAGCATTAAGAGCAATCGCAAGACAACAATATTGGATTATCAATGACAAGACAATGGCTAGAACCATCATCCACAGCTGTGTTAGATGCACCAAGGCTAGACCAAAGCTGATGCACCAGATCATGGGCAATCTCCCAGCACAACGAGTCACACAAGCACGCCCGTTTCTTAATGCAGGCGTCGACTACTGTGGACCAATCTCGATCCACCATAAGATCCGAGGCAAAAGACCAGATAAGGCGTACATCGCCGTGTTCTGCTGCTTTTCCACAAAGGCAGTACACCTGGAGCTGGTAAGCGACCTGACCGCAGATGCATTCTTGGCCGCCCTGCGTCGATTCTTAAGCAGACGTGGGAAGTGCCAAACTATTCATTGCGACAATGCAATGAACTTTGTGGGTGCAAAACAACCAGCTTAAAGAATTAGAAGACTCTATATTCAGCTCAAAGGCAAGTGCTCTGATCACGAATCATTGCAACAAAAAGCAAGTGGATTTTAAGTGGATTCATTCCACCCAGGGCTCAATCGTTTGGCGGCCTCTGGGAAGCGGCGGTAAAATCAGCAAAAAAGCTGTTGATAACAACCACCAACACAGCCTCATTGACATTTGAAGAACTAAACACAGTGATAATCGAAATTGAAGCAATTCTCAACTCTCGACCCATCACTCCAATGTCAAATGATCCCACTGATACAACAGCGCTCACCCCAGGACACTTCTTGATTGGTGAACCATTGACAACGCCTCCTGACGTCAATGCTGATCATCAAGGAAGAACATTGGTCAAGCGCTGGGAATTGGTATCGCGCCTAAAGCATTCATTCTGGAAACAATGGTCTACAGAATACCTCCAAGAATTGCAAGCTCGGCATATGTGGAAGACCGCTTCACCAAACGTACCTGAAGGATTATTAGTTTTGGTTAAGGAAGACAACCTTCCTGTAATGAAGTGGCCAATGGGTCGCATCATTAAGACATATCCTGGACAGGACAACCACGTACGAGTGGTTGACGTTAAGACAGCATCTGGCGTATACAAGCGCCCGATCACTCGTCTAGCGCCGCTCTTTCCAGAAGATGTGGCAGTCAAACGTTCCCACAACATGATCAGTGACACCACGGGGATTGATGAGCCACCCACACAGCGAACAACAAAATTGTCACCTACACTAACATCAACATTAGTGGTGCTGTTGCTCATGCTTCCATTAGCATTGTCACAGTCAATAAATGTGACACAATTCGCAAACAAGCCTGGAATATTCTATGAGAAACTTGGAACATCAAGAATAGCAACGTCTGAGTGGACCATGATCGTATACTATGACTTGGACCCATATTGGAAGGATATGCAACTAATGTCTGCCGGAATTTCAGAGTTACGATACATGTGCCCTGAACTAAAAAATGTTCCGGCATGTAACTCCATAGTTCAACACTTTCAACATTTGTATAACGAGCTACAAGCAGGAAGCGTTTTAATGAAAAACTCTCGAAAACGCAGATCGCCGCTGGACATCATAGGAAATGTAGCAAGCAGTCTTTTTGGTGTTCTCGACTCAAAATACGCAGAAGAAATGACTCAAGTAATTGAGAAAGTGAAAACCAATGAAGACTTTCTACTACATCTGCTCCAAAACCAAACATCAATTGTCGACGCGACAATAAACGTAGTCAGAAAGGACAAATTAACAACTGATAATCGCCTAAAAATTTTGGAACAGCATTTGGCTACTATCAACCGAGAAAGAGGGTCATACCACAGCGATCATCTGACTCAAGCGTACTTAGGACTAATAGCACAATTAACGCTGCTCACAACAACTCTCCAACGAATGCAGTCCGACATATCTGATGTCCTAATCGGTATTCATCATCGGAGAATAAGCCCCACGCTGGTGTCTCCCGATCAACTAATAGACCAACTAGACCAGATACGGGATCATTTGCAACAAGATCAAATGCTGCCGGTCACAACGAAGGAGGTGATTCAACTATACAGAATCATGCGAGCCGAAGGAACCCCGACTGCAAAACACGTCATCTTCAAGCTGACGCTACCGCTGGTCTCAACAGCTCAGCTCGAAGTCTTCAGCATTATCCCAATTCCGTTTTGGGATTCAACAAGCTGGAGTCTATTTGACCTCAGAACCACCATAGTAACAGTTAACATCCACCGAGACCAGTTCATGGGCACTACCCAAGAGGAATTCCGACGTTGTCTTAAAGTACACAACGAGGAGTTCATCTGCTTTGACCATCAGACGATCTTCAATGTGGACAATCGCTGTGAGCTTCAACTGTTTAACAATAAAACAGAAACACTGTGTCAGGTAACACACACAAAGGCTGACACGGTGTGGCTTAAAACTCAGCATCCAAATAAATGGATCTTCGCAACGCATTATACAACTAAACTTCAAGCAGTATGCAACGGAGTTCCGTCAACCATAGCACTGGAAGGAACTGGGCTACTCTCCATGTCCCCTGGCTACACTGCTCGCAATACTAAAGTAAGCATCAGTACCTTCAGCACCACAATCAGCGAAGTAAAATCGACTTACACTCGGTTTGGTGACGTGAGCCCACCGGAGACATCACCCTCGCCACCAATGTGGCAACTGAAGAACCAGACATCAGACTTTCTTCAAGAGCTTGATGATCTACGCCAGCAACTATCAGCCATCAATCAGCACGAGCTGCCACACCATCTCACCACCGTGCAGCACCATCAACTCGCTGCTTATGCAGCCCTAGCAATATCACTTCTAATGATCATTGCCTTCATTTTCCGGAAGAAGTATCAACTATGGAAACCAAGGCCATCAAATCCCGATCCAGCCATGTCATCACCCTCTATACCCCTTGCACGCCGGTTTGCCGTCGACTTGAACGATGGTTGAACACAGTTTCAACGGCCGGGAGAATGTTCAGTTGCAGAAGTATGCTTAAGTAATAGTTTATAATACCCGTCGGCATAACACAGTGACACCGTGACACAGTGTTCCATTTAACATGCAATATAATACCTCACGACAACACACTAGCCACTGCAGTGAGTTCTGCTGACAATGCACTCTCTCCGCAGAGTGCGAAGACAGCGGGGGCTGTTGCTGACCATCAAAATGTCGCAATTGCCCACCAGACACTAAAATTATCCATAATACACAAAACATATAATTTACAGAATCAGCACTTTTGTACCTTTTATTACCTATAAATAAGAATCATTTTTATCAATAAAATCAGTATCAGAAACAGTACCATAACTGCCTGTCACTCATCTCCCATCGCAATCATCAGAGGCTGTCGCCGTGTCTTCAGACCCTCCCTTGCGCACCGTAGGATACCCACTCCGCAGTCCAACTGGTTCAAGTTCTAGTTGCGACGACCAAACTGTAGACGGTTTATGTACCGTATGCAACCCAGCTTCCTACACACACACACACATTAACAGTGTCAGTAGGATCCAACTATCAATTAAGACAAAGTCGTGCCTCGCAAATCAATTTAGCGTCGATCGTTGTCGGTGCATACGTATACACAACATCCATTCTTCAGAACTACAGCGGTGAAATTTTTCGTTTTCGCTTGTCACCATTGCTGTTCGTTGGTATTCTTGTGTGGTTTTCGTGAACGCGCCAGCCAAGCGACGCTCTACCCTAAATTTGTCGGGTATATTGGTTTTTCTCCTCGTTTGGGTACAATTACCCATTATTTCATTGAGTGCCTCGGCATTAAATACGATTATTAGAAACGATCTTTCGCCTTCAGTTGCTTGTATATGACCTCAAAAGCCAACAATATCGTCCTTGAAGAGCTGAAGAAAAAGCGCAGTTGCCGTGTCAAAGGCATTCGTTTATTAGCGGACCGTTTAGAAGCGGGGGATATTCCGCTGGTATTGACGGAGCTCGAGTGCAGACTCGAAACGCTGATGCGTAGCATTGACACGGCACGCGAACTTCAAGAGAAGATTGAAGATATAGACATTGACCATGAATTTGGAGTCGAGTTGGAAGAACTCTCAATTGTCACAAAGGCAAAATTAATGTCTCTCATTTGCGCATTAAAGACAGCTGATGAGACAATACCGGCAGTACCAGCTTATGGTGGCCCAACTCGTGCTCGCCTTCAGAAGTTAGCTCTGCCGCAGTTCAGCGGCAACTTTTCGGACTTTAAAAACTTCATAGGTTTATTTGAGACTCTAGTTCACAATGACCAAAGCATTCCAATTATCGAAAAGTTCAACCATTTGCTTTCGTGTCTCTCCGGTGAAGCGTTGGGAACAGTTCGGGCTTTCCAAGTAACCGAGACCAACTACGAGAAAGCAATGGCTAGTTTAAAACGGGTCTACGATAATGATTGTCTGATCGTTAAAAATCACATTGATGCACATTGATAGTCTTCCCAAAATGACCCAGCAATCAGTATCGTCCTTAAGGAACCTTATCGATACCGCCTCATCCATATATGGTTCGTTGTTGTCGATAGGCGATGATAAAAAGATCTCGAATGCGATGATTATTCATATCGTCTTTCGCCGAAAATTCGGACAAACCAAAGCAGGAGCAGAAAGCTGTGCCAAGCAAGCCGAATAATCGGAGCTCATTCGCGTGTTCTACCGCGAATACCAAAAACCAACAATGCAGCTACTGCAATGCGAAAGGCCATTTGTTGACAGATTGCAGTCCATTTGGTCGGCTGGCAGTAATGCAAAGGTTCGAATTCGCAAAACTGCATCCTTGTGGATCAATTGTCTGCAGCCAGTCCACTCTGTAGTACGATGCAAAGCTAAGAAGTGTCGAGTGTGTGGCTGCTCACACCATACCTTATTGCATAGGTACACAGTGGCGAATAAAAGTCTAGCGTTACCATCATCCCCAGAGAATTCTTCTCCTCCTCCCAATCAGAATCAACCTTCCACTTCGCATGCTCTCCATGCGACAGCTATGGATAGAGTTATTCTGGCTACGTCGATCGTAAGCGTCCGAACCAATAATAGTGAACATGTTTTGGCCCGAGCTCTGCTTGACTGGGGGCTCAAACCAATTTTATAACTGAGGACTTAGCACAGCGCTTACAGATCCGTAGGGAGGAGTCGTGTATCAACTTGCTTGGTATTGGGGAAACCAATTCACAAGTCAAGAAAAAGATACACACGGTGGTGAAGTCGCGAATTACTGGAAGTGAGTTTTCGGTTGATTTCTGGATTTTAAGGTCCATTTCGGGGTATCACCCTGATCAAACACTTATAGTGAGTGACTGGAAAATCCCAAAGAACTTACCACTTGCAGACCCATATTTCTTCAAGCCACAGAAGATAGATATGTTGATAGGTGCAGAAACATTTTTCGAACTTTTATCTGTTGTTCAGATTGGACAAGGTCCTGACTATCCAACTCTGCAGAAAACGCTTCTCGGCTGGATTGTGTCGGGCAGATACACTCCAAGGGTGACTGGCACCCAAGAAGCTAGGAATTGTTTGAGTTGTCGAGAAGAGTCAGTGATCCACATCGACAACACATTACAAAAGTTTTGGTCACTGGAAGAATTGCCATCTTCTAAAAAGTCTTTATCTCCTGAACACAAGTTATGTGAAAAGCATTATAGAAGGACTACTCTTCAGGTCGGTTTGAAGTAAGACTGCCGTTCAAATCAGATCCCAGAACCTTAGGCAACTCCTTTGAAGTGGCTAAACGGCGGTTTGTATCGCTTGAAAAAAGATTGTCTCGTGACCCCGAGTTACAGAAAATGTACTCGGAGTTAATTCTCCTCGGAGCGCATTAACCCTCCGCAACATTTAATTCTCCTCGGAGCGCATTAACCCTCCGCAACATTAATTCTCCTCGGAGCGCATTAACCCTCCGCAACATTAGTTCTCCTTGGAGCGCATTAACCCTCCGCAACATTTAATCCTCCTCGGAGCGCATTAACCCTCCTCCACAGTATCACTCCTCGGAGCGCCTTTAACCCTCCGCAACACTCTTACCCGCGGAGCACAGGCGACCTCCGCCGATCCGCCCAGACGACTACCCGGTCCCGCACGCACCCATCCGCCACGTGCGGCCCAACCTCAGGACGACCCCGAAGGACGACCCCGAAGGACGAGCCAGCAGAAAAAACACCCGCGCAACTACCAAACTTTGTACCATTAAGCACAATAAAACTAACTCTATCTCTTTTATTACCGATCCAAGCCTGCCTTATTCTTGAACCACGAGACTCTCTTTCAGCTACCACACCCAGAGATCAAACAAAAATCTGTGGAACCCGGCGCGACGAGCATACCCCGGCCGAAGCGCCGTCACAGTGGCGCCCGAGCAGGTTGTGGTAGCATAAGAAGCATAATCTCAAAGTCAAGATCGTAAAACAATGGATAAACCAAGCAACGAAACTGGAGTTACAAAACTATTGCGAAGAATTCGGATTGGAGAAACTGGAGGGACTAGAAACCCAAAAGAAACAACTACTACAATTTTCAGAGAGAACAGACCTCCCAATACATATTCGAGAGAGGCTAGAACAACTAGCAAATACCCAAACACGAGGAAAAAGCCCGAGAACCAAGAGCCCAAGGCAACAGTCACCAAAAGGAGTACCACAAAAACCAACAATGGAAGAGAGCCAAGGGGAGACCAGGACAGGCAGGAAGAAATCCCTATTTCCAAAACAAATAAAGAAAGGATCACCAGAAGCAGTAGCGATAATAGAAAAAATACGCAAGTGGGACCTGATCTTTACAGGAAAAGGAGGGCTGCTAGAATTCCTGAGCAGGATGGAGGAATTAGCAGAAACCTACGGGGTAGAACCGGACCACCTCGTATTCGCAATGCCGATAATTCTGTAAGAAAGCGCACTAGACTGGTGGCACACAAAGCCAGCGCCAATCACATCATGGGAGGATGCAAAGATCGGACTAAAAGAGAACTTCATATCCCCCAGAAACAAGCGGAAACAGAACCAGTTCGAGACTATATCCAAGAAATAAGGAAGTTAATGTGGTTCTGACCCTACACAGAGCAGGAAAAACTGGAAATAATATACCAGAACTGCCGGCTGCCGCTTAAATTATACGTGAAGAGGAGAGAATTCCAAACGCTGTCAGAATTCATGATCATCACAGAGGAATTCGAAAAAATTGAGACAGCTGCCGGACTCTCCAAAATTACAGGGCGCCAATGGAACTATGCACAAAACGACCAGCCAGCTTGGCAAAGGACCCAATACCGACAAAGGAAATGCCAAAGATGTGGCAACTATGGGCACGAGGCCCGAACATGCAACAGGGAACGCGTACTGTACTGCTGGACCTGCAACAAACAAGGAGTACGCACAATAGACTGCTGCAGAAAACAACCGGAAAACACACAGGGCGCAGGACCAACCCGCGAACCTCCTCTGGCCCAAAACCAGCGGAGCGGGACAACACACAACTAATATTCAACAAGAACCAGCTTTTAGGACGGGCCAGGATCGGATCACAACTGATGGATGTAATCATCGATACAGGGGCAACAAGATGCATGATAAACGAAAAGACGGCCGAAAAACTAAAAGAGGAAGGTATCGAAGGAGTGGAAAACAGATTAATCCGTCTAGCGGATGGAAGCACTCGGAGAACAACACGGAGAATCCAACTAACGGTAGAACTAGGGGGAAAAGAGAACAACCAATCATTCCTAATCATGACAGGGGTACCAGATACCCCCATACTAGGAGTGGAATTTTTAATGGATGCAGGCACATCAATAACGTGTGGAGAAGCCACGGTAAACTTCAACGGGGAACCAAACCCAAAGAGAAAGGAGGAAAACGCAAGAAACTCAGTAACAGAACCGACGGACGAAGAAATCGAAAAATGGATTAAAACGGAGGTACAAAAATCCAACACGCTGGAAGGGGTGAGCAATGTTACGAAACATCGGATATTCCTGAAAGATGACAGACCAGTCAAACAGAGGTATTACCCAAGAAACCCAGCACAAATGGAAATCATCAACAAAGAGATCAGCGAACTCATAAAGCAAGATCTAATAGAACCATCACACAGCCCATACAGCTCGCCGATTGTTCTCATAAAAAAGAAAACCGGAGATTGGAGGGTCTGCGTGGATTACCGACTGTTAAACGAAAAAACAGAGAAGGATGCATACCCATTACCACGGATGGACTTTATTCTAAATCAGCTTAAAGAGGCTAAATACATTAGCACGCTCGACTTAAAGTCAGGGTATTGGCAAATCCCAATGGAAAAACAGAGCCGACACTACACAGCCTTTACAGCTCCAGGGCGAGGATTGTACCAATGGAAGGTCATGCCATTCGGACTCACAACAGCACCGGCTACGTTCCAAAGAGCCCTAGACTCGGTAATCGGACCGGACATGGAACCATTCGCTTTCGCATACCTAGACGACATAATCGTAATTGGGCGGACGAAAGTTGAACACATGCAAAAACTAAAAACGGTATTCGAACGGCTACGGACAGCAAACCTACGCATTAACGCAGCAAAATGTCATTTTTTTCAAAAGAAACTGAAATACCTAGGACACTTGGTGAGCGAGGAAGGAATTCACACAGACCCAGATAAAGTGGCGGCCATTAAAGAACTCACCGCACAAACTACACTGAAACAGCTGCATAGTTTTTTGGGCCTGGCGTCTTGGTACCGCAGATTCGTACCAGCGTACACCGAACGGGCAAAAGCTCTACAAGACCTACTAAAAAAGGGGCAAAAATTTGAGTGGGGCGAAGCACAGGAGAACAGCTTCCAAGACCTAAAGCTGTGTCTAACGGAAGCACCAATATTAGCATAGCAACATTCATACTGCAAACAGACGCAAGCGACTGCGGCCTAGGAGCAGTGTTGACCCAGGAAGATGCAGACGGAGGACATGTAATTTCCTACGCAAGCCGCAAGCTCAAAAGCGAGGAAACGAAATACTCCGCAACGGAAAAAGAATGCCTAGCCATCTACTGGGGGATACACAAGATGAGGATGTACCTAGAAGGCTACCAATTTATCGTAATTACGGATCACCTAGCCCTCAAATGGTTAAATTCCATCGAAAGCCCATCCGGACGAGTAGCAAGATGGGCATTGGGACTGCAACCATTCTCATTCGAAATACGATATCGGAAAGGCAAGCTGAACGCAGTGGCGGACGGACTCTCCCGCTTACCACGCGAAGAAACCCGAATAGCAGAAATCGTAGAATGCGCTTGGTATCAAAACAAATGGAACCAAGTAGAGATGACACCAAAAGAAGCTACTGATTATACCATAAAACACGGAAGATTATACCGACACATACCAAGCCAAGACGACGAAGACGACCAACCCTGGAAACTGTGCGTGCCAAAACAAGAGCGACAGAGGGTACTAACCGAAAATCACACAAACCCAACAGCCGGACATCTCGGGATCAGACGCACGAAAATCAGAATAAGGCAGCGATATTTTCGGCCAGAGCTAAGCAGAGATGTAACACGATTCGTCCGAACATGCGAAAGCTGCCAAAAATTTAAGGTAACCACGAGACTCTCTTTCAGCTACCACACCCAGAGATCAAACAAAAATCTGTGGAACCCGGCGCGACGAGCATACCCCGGCCGAAGCGCCGTCACAGTGGCGCCCGAGCAGGTTGTGGTAGCATAAGAAGCATAATCTCAAAGTCAAGATCGTAAAACAATGGATAAACCAAGCAACGAAACTGGAGTTACAAAACTATTGCGAAGAATTCGGATTGGAGAAACTGGAGGGACTAGAAACCCAAAAGAAACAACTACTACAATTTTAAGAGAGAACAGACCTCCCAATACATATTCGAGAGAGGCTAGAACAACTAGCAAATACCCAAACACGAGGAAAAAGCCCGAGAACCAAGAGCCCAAGGCAACAGTCACCAAAAGGAGTACCACAAAAACCAACAATGGAAGAGAGCCAAGGGGAGACCAGGACAGGCAGGAAGAAATCCCTATTTCCAAAACAAATAAAGAAAGGATCACCAGAAGCAGTAGCGATAATAGAAAAAATACGCAAGTGGGACCTGATCTTTACAGGAAAAGGAGGGCTGCTAGAATTCCTGAGCAGGATGGAGGAATTAGCAGAAACCTACGGGGTAGAACCGGACCACCTCGTATTCGCAATGCCGATAATTCTGTAAGAAAGCGCACTAGACTGGTGGCACACAAAGCCAGCGCCAATCACATCATGGGAGGATGCAAAGATCGGACTAAAAGAGAACTTCATATCCCCCAGAAACAAGCGGAAACAGAACCAGTTCGAGACTATATCCAAGAAATAAGGAAGTTAATGTGGTTCTGACCCTACACAGAGCAGGAAAAACTGGAAATAATATACCAGAACTGCCGGCTGCCGCTTAAATTATACGTGAAGAGGAGAGAATTCCAAACGCTGTCAGAATTCATGATCATCACAGAGGAATTCGAAAAAATTGAGACAGCTGCCGGACTCTCCAAAATTACAGGGCGCCAATGGAACTATGCACAAAACGACCAGCCAGCTTGGCAAAGGACCCAATACCGACAAAGGAAATGCCAAAGATGTGGCAACTATGGGCACGAGGCCCGAACATGCAACAGGGAACGCGTACTGTACTGCTGGACCTGCAACAAACAAGGAGTACGCACAATAGACTGCTGCAGAAAACAACCGGAAAACACACAGGGCGCAGGACCAACCCGCGAACCTCCTCTGGCCCAAAACCAGCGGAGCGGGACAACACACAACTAATATTCAACAAGAACCAGCTTTTAGGACGGGCCAGGATCGGATCACAACTGATGGATGTAATCATCGATACAGGGGCAACAAGATGCATGATAAACGAAAAGACGGCCGAAAAACTAAAAGAGGAAGGTATCGAAGGAGTGGAAAACAGATTAATCCGTCTAGCGGATGGAAGCACTCGGAGAACAACACGGAGAATCCAACTAACGGTAGAACTAGGGGGAAAAGAGAACAACCAATCATTCCTAATCATGACAGGGGTACCAGATACCCCCATACTAGGAGTGGAATTTTTAATGGATGCAGGCACATCAATAACGTGTGGAGAAGCCACGGTAAACTTCAACGGGGAACCAAACCCAAAGAGAAAGGAGGAAAACGCAAGAAACTCAGTAACAGAACCGACGGACGAAGAAATCGAAAAATGGATTAAAACGGAGGTACAAAAATCCAACACGCTGGAAGGGGTGAGCAATGTTACGAAACATCGGATATTCCTGAAAGATGACAGACCAGTCAAACAGAGGTATTACCCAAGAAACCCAGCACAAATGGAAATCATCAACAAAGAGATCAGCGAACTCATAAAGCAAGATCTAATAGAACCATCACACAGCCCATACAGCTCGCCGATTGTTCTCATAAAAAAGAAAACCGGAGATTGGAGGGTCTGCGTGGATTACCGACTGTTAAACGAAAAAACAGAGAAGGATGCATACCCATTACCACGGATGGACTTTATTCTAAATCAGCTTAAAGAGGCTAAATACATTAGCACGCTCGACTTAAAGTCAGGGTATTGGCAAATCCCAATGGAAAAACAGAGCCGACACTACACAGCCTTTACAGCTCCAGGGCGAGGATTGTACCAATGGAAGGTCATGCCATTCGGACTCACAACAGCACCGGCTACGTTCCAAAGAGCCCTAGACTCGGTAATCGGACCGGACATGGAACCATTCGCTTTCGCATACCTAGACGACATAATCGTAATTGGGCGGACGAAAGTTGAACACATGCAAAAACTAAAAACGGTATTCGAACGGCTACGGACAGCAAACCTACGCATTAACGCAGCAAAATGTCATTTTTTTCAAAAGAAACTGAAATACCTAGGACACTTGGTGAGCGAGGAAGGAATTCACACAGACCCAGATAAAGTGGCGGCCATTAAAGAACTCACCGCACAAACTACACTGAAACAGCTGCATAGTTTTTTGGGCCTGGCGTCTTGGTACCGCAGATTCGTACCAGCGTACACCGAACGGGCAAAAGCTCTACAAGACCTACTAAAAAAGGGGCAAAAATTTGAGTGGGGCGAAGCACAGGAGAACAGCTTCCAAGACCTAAAGCTGTGTCTAACGGAAGCACCAATATTAGCATAGCAACATTCATACTGCAAACAGACGCAAGCGACTGCGGCCTAGGAGCAGTGTTGACCCAGGAAGATGCAGACGGAGGACATGTAATTTCCTACGCAAGCCGCAAGCTCAAAAGCGAGGAAACGAAATACTCCGCAACGGAAAAAGAATGCCTAGCCATCTACTGGGGGATACACAAGATGAGGATGTACCTAGAAGGCTACCAATTTATCGTAATTACGGATCACCTAGCCCTCAAATGGTTAAATTCCATCGAAAGCCCATCCGGACGAGTAGCAAGATGGACATTGGGACTGCAACCATTCTCATTCGAAATACGATATCGGAAAGGCAAGCTGAACGCAGTGGCGGACGGACTCTCCCGCTTACCACGCGAAGAAACCCGAATAGCAGAAATCGTAGAATGCGCTTGGTATCAAAACAAATGGAACCAAGTAGAGATGACACCAAAAGAAGCTACTGATTATACCATAAAACACGGAAGATTATACCGACACATACCAAGCCAAGACGACGAAGACGACCAACCCTGGAAACTGTGCGTGCCAAAACAAGAGCGACAGAGGGTACTAACCGAAAATCACACAAACCCAACAGCCGGACATCTCGGGATCAGACGCACGAAAATCAGAATAAGGCAGCGATATTTTCGGCCAGAGCTAAGCAGAGATGTAACACGATTCGTCCGAACATGCGAAAGCTGCCAAAAATTTAAGGTATCGCAACAAGCCGCGGCTGGCAAAATGCTAACCAAAATCGCAAACGCACCATGGGAAACAATATGCGTGGATTTCGTGGGACCACTACCAAGATCGCCGCACGGCAACACCGCACTAATCGTATTTATCGATAAATTTTCGAAATGGGTGGAGGTCACACCGGCAAGAAGCGCAACGGCTGACGCATTCCTAAAGGCGTTCAGAGAAAAAATACTGGCGAGGGGAGGTGCACCAAAGCGAGTGATCTCAGACAACGGCGTACAATTTACAAGCAGAAAGACGAAACAGGTAATGAAAACGTGGGGCATCACCCAACAATTCACGGCACCATACACACCACAAGAAAACCCAACCGAACGAGCGAACCGAACACTAAAGACAATGATCGCACAATTCGCGGGAGGGAAACACAACAAATGGGACGAACAACTACCCGAACTAACCCTAGCGATAAATAGCAGCAAGTCAGAATCAACAGGGTTTAGTCCAGCATACCTGATATTCGGGAGAGAACTTAGATTGCCGGGCAACCTATTTGACGAGGTAACACTAGGGTCAGGGTTCAACAATCAAACAAACCAAGAAAGCACCGACAAACGGAAACAAACAGAAACAATGGCCAGGCAAAACATGGAAGAAGCAGCAGCAAAACAAGCAAGACATTACAATTTGCGAAAGCGAGCATGGAAACCAAAAAAAGGGGACTTAGTATGGGTACGAACGCACCCACTATCGAAAAAGATCGACAAGACAACAGCGAAACTAGAACCGAAATACACCGGTCCGTGTAAGGTACTCGAACTAACCTCTCCAGTGATCATAACCGTACAAGATACGACAACGAACAAAAGACTAAGGGCACACGTCTCACAACAAAAACCTACAAAAATAGAGGAAGCAAAGACAATAACGATGCCCTCTCTCTACCTTTTCAGACAGATGGAAAATAAAGAAGAGAAATTCAACATGTCGGCCCGAAAATTCAAAGAGAGGATGGCACAGGCCAGCCACAAGAACCGAGCGGCAAAACTACTACCGGACGCCCACCCGCCAAGCTCACGGATGAAAGTATCGGGGACAAAGGTGTCAGCGCCCAGGAAAGCAGAAACAAACAAAACAATGGAAACCACGGCAGGACAACGCGAGACTCAAGGAGAACAAGTAGCGACGCACAAGGAAGTAATCCCAACAAAAAAGAGGATCAGCTGGGCAAACCAAGCCAACCTACAGGAACAAACGGCACGAAAAACCAGCGAACAACAAGGCCCGGAACTTTCCTGGTCAAAACAAGTGGAAGACGAAGAGTCCGACCGGGACGTGCTGGACCTAAACCCCGAGCGGCCAACACCAGAACCGGAAACCCGGAAACCCATCCATAGAGGCACCATCCCGGGCGAATGGAATGTCCCGGAAAAATTCGAACTAGCGACAACGGCGATCGAACTAGTCAAAGCAAAACTCCTCGACCGCCCAAAACACACTCAACGACGATTCAAAATGTGGAACGAGAAACAAGAGGCGTGTTGGGTGAAGATCGGCCGAGCTGGAGATGTCCGCATAAGCGCATGGTTCCAAACAAAGTCAGGCGGCAACGCTCCACTGGGAAAGAAGGGGGGAGTGTGACGCCCAGCGCCAGGAAGACCAAGCGCCGGCGCCACAAACACCAAACCAACCTCAATAGAAACACCAAGACAAGCCATGAAGATTAGAAATAAGTATTAGTAGGATAAGTAGAACATAAGCGACAAATACATGAAGACCTGCCACAGAATAAAAGAAATATAAATAAACAAACAATACAAACAAACAAACCACAGCTGATCCCCACCAATGGGCCCGTAGCACAGCCAGCCACGGGCACACCCACAGCTGACCGGCCCAAGTGTGACCATAACCCACGCGCCAACGGGCACACTATCAGCCGGTCCGTACAAACGCGTTAGGGCCCCGCAGCACAACGCGCTAGGGACAGACCGTAAGATCAGCCGCGTTTTGGAAATAAAAGGAGCTCCGCCAGAGCGATCAGCATCAGTTCGGCTCCGGCCAGTGGAGAGGTAAGCATCAGAGTAAGCCACCAGCAGCCCCAGCGATCCTCCCATCCTCCTCGGAGCGCATTAAACCTCCGCCACCTTTCTTCTCCTCGGAGCGCATTAACCCTCCGCAACATTTCTTCTCCTCGGAGCGCATTAACCCTCCGCAACATTAATTCTCCTCGGAGCGCATTAACCCTCCGCAACATTTAATTCTCACGGAGCGCATTAACCCTCCGCAACATTAATTCTCCTCGGAGCGCATTAACCCTCCGCAACATTTAATCCTCCTCGGAGCGCATTAACCCTCCTCCACAGTATCACTCCTCGGAGCGCCTTTAACCCTCCGCAACACTCTTCCCCGCGGAGCACAGGCGACCTCCGCCGATCCGCCCAGACGACTACCCGGTCTCGCACGCACCCATCCGCCACGTGCGGCCCAACCGCAGGACGACCCCGAAGGACGAGCCAGCAGAAAAAACACCCGCGCAACTACCAAACTTTGTACCATTAAGCACAATAAAACTAACTCTTTCTCTTTTATTACCGATCCAAGCCTGCTTTTTCTTGAACCACGAGACTCTCTTTCAGCTACCACACCCAGAGATCAAACAAATTTCTGTGGAAACCGGCGCGACGAGCATACCCCGGCCGAAGCGCCGTCACAAATTCCAGCTCATAGTGTGGAGAAGAGACCCGTCTGAGTCCTTGAGAATATACCAGCTCAACACCGTAACATATGGGACTGGACCAGCCCCATTTTTGGCTATTCGGTGTTTGAAGAGGTTGAGTGAGTCTGCAAAACTCTCATTCCCTAAAGCTGCTGAAGTTATTGACTCCGACTTCTATGTCGATGCAGACAATTAAGTCTGATGTGGCTCAGGTTCTTAAAACTGCTGGGTTTGAATTGACTAAATGGTTTTCGAACTCACCTGAGGTCACCGCATCCGAGAGCACAGTTAAACCGATAACGATCTCGGACTGAGAGTCAACTAAGGCGTTAGGAATATCGTGGCTGCCACACGAAGACGTCTTTAAGTTCCAAATTGACACGTCAGTTATGGGTATCCGAGCGACAAAACGGAGCATATTATCGGTGACATCAAAGCTGTTTGACCCCCTTGGCTTGTTAAGTCCTTTAGTAATTAAGGGAAAGATCCTACTGCAGGAGCTTTGGCTTAACAAGCTAGATTGGGATGAGTCAATTCCAATGAACTTGGAAACAGCATGGAACTTATTAAAAGACTCCTTGGGTCAGTTGGAGAAGATTACCATACCTCGATTTGTGCTTACTGATCCCATGTCACCGATTCAAGTACATGCCTTTGCCGACGCATCCATGAGAGCTTATGGAGCCTGCGTCTATATCCGTAGAAAGACTGCAGAAGGTTTCGAGGTCTCCTTGTTGACTGCAAAGTCGAAAGTAGCGCCACTCAAGACGAAAACGCTCCCAAGGCTTGAGTTATGTGCCGCTCACCTTCTAGCAGACCTTTGTAACCGAATCAAATCACTGCTTTAGGTTCTAATTGAGAAAATGATATTCTGGTCAGATTCAGATTACTCTTCATTGGATCAGATCCCACCCTTCGTCGTTGTCAACATTCGTTGCGAACCGAGTAGCGGAGATTCAAGAGTGGTCAAGTGAAGCTACGTGGCGGCATGTGCCAACAAAACAGAACCCAGCAGACATAGTTTCGAGAGGTTGTGACGTAGAGGAAATCGTGCAGTCGATCTGGTTTGGTGGACCAGAGTTCTTAAAGTTTGAAGAAGAGAGCTGGCCCAGAAATCCACACTTCGAGCTTTCCGAAGAAGAGATACAGATGGAAAGTCGGAAGAAATCGGTCGGACTGACCGTCGCGGCCAAGCCAAATTATTTAGTGGATGTAATCGAAGGATACTCGTCACACCTCAAACTGCTAAGAGTGTTCGTTTTCGTGTTCCGCTTCATCCGAAAATGCAAAGACAAAAGTCTCAACTTTGGAAAAATTCCGTCATCCGTAGAATACGACGAGGCGTTTCTAAAAATAGTCGAAATAACACAGAAAAATGAGTCTCAAGAAGATATTGAAAGGGTTCGTAAAGGCACCATGTTAGGCCCCAGTCTTCAGCGCTTGAATCCCTTCATCCATGAAGAGGCTGGGACATGGTGCTCTTTTTCGTTGTTGCGAGTTGGGGCGCGACTAGTTAACGCTCCTATGTCATATAATGCCAAGTTTCCCTTTTTATTGACAAAACGCTCGCAGTTTGTGCAGACATACGTTCGCTATCTGCATCAAACGAATTTTCATGCCGGCCCACGAGCACTCGTGAGTATCCTTAGACAGCGCATTTGGATAGTGAATGCTCAGGCGGTCTGCAGGGCGACAGTTAGGTCGTGTATTCGTTGCTTTAAATGAAAGCCGCTACTCCAGACCCAAATGATGGGCAACTTACCCGCAGACCGGCTCCGTGCTCTCCGCCCATTTTCAGTATGTGGCGTTGATTTTTGTGGCCCAGTCTATACGACTCTGAAAATTCGTGGAAGGCCCCCTTATAAGTCCTACATAGCGTTATTTGTCTGTTTTGCGACCAAGGCGGTTCATTTAGAAATTGTCTCCGATTTGACGACTAATTCCTTCTTGTTGGCATTCCAAAGGTTCGTCGGTCGTCGAGGACCGACAACGCGACAACGCGACAAATTTCGTCGGAGCAAGTTCGCCACGAGCGAACTGCGGAGGAAGCTAGAGGCGGAAGCGGACGCGATACGCGAATTTGCGTCAAGAAGCGGGTGCGAGTTTGCCTTCATACCGCCTCGAGCTCCGCACATGGCCGGACTTTGGGAGGCCGGTGTGAAGTCTGCCAAGGGCCTACTCCTACGGGCAGTCGGAAGCGCTCTCCTCACCGCAGAGGAGCTGGAGACCGTGCTGGTCGGGATCGAGGCGGTACTCAACTCGCGCCCGCTAGGACACCTAAGCCCAGACCCAAGCGACGGAGACGCGCTGACTCCCGGGCACCTGCTGACAGGCGGGCCGCTCATCGCACCCCCAGCACCCAGGACCCCGGACCAGGAGGGTCTGAGCTGCTTAAAGCGATGGCGGCTTGTCTCGTCAGCCAGGCAAATGTTCTGGCAGCGATGGTCCCGGGAGTATGTGCTGGGATTGCAAATAAGATGCAAGTGGCACCAGGAGGAACCAATCATAAAGGAAGGCGACCTCGTAATCGTCGCCGAGGACAACCTGCCCCCTCAACAGTGGCTCCTCGGAAGGGTGGTCGGAACAACCGCCGGGCAGGACGGAAGGGTCAGAGTGGTCGACCTAAGGACGAGCAGCGGAGACACGTTCAGGAGGCCAATCCACAATTTGGCGCCATTTGGCTAATAATAATTGTTATTAGGATAGTATTTTATGAAGTCTAGTGTAAGTTAGGCTAGGGCAAAGCGGGAGCGCAATAAAAGCTCGCTCTCTCGCTCTTGGCGAATTCGCCCCGCTTTGCCACCGTAGGTAAGGTAGGCACAGAAGAAGTTGTTCAAATATATGAAGAGAAGTCGAGAAAAATCTATGAAAACGAACGCACGCACTCGTTTTTTTTGTCGTTTTAAAATATAAATTTGCAGTCACCCAAGTTTTTTCGGTATCTTTTATTTAGAAAAACTATTCTACATTTTGAGCTTCGCTAGCTTAAGTAGTAGACCATTATGCCAAACTCGGTCAAAGGCTTCGCTCACGTCAATAAATACGGCAGAACAAAATAACTGTTTCTCATATGCATCAAGAATATACTGTGTAACGCGTGCCAGTGCTCCGTGCTATGCCCTCTCCTGAATCCAAACTGTTGAGAGGGAAGGAAGGAAGGAAGGGAAACATTCTTTTCATGAGCAAGGTTTCAAAGATTTTAGAGAAGCCAGCCAAAAGGCTAATCAGTCGATAAGAGCCAACTTCATTTGCATTTTTGCTCGGTTTTTTAATCATTGTAATAGCAGTACATTTCCATTGTTTGGGGAAATGGCCATGTCTCAAGATGCAATTGTAATTATTTGTCAAATGAATAATTACCTTTTGAGGTAACGCTTTTGTTCGGAGCAGAACCCAGCCGATTAGCTGCTTACCTTCAGCCGCTTATTTTGTTTGTTACTTATGTCTATGTCACTCATTTGTTTGTTAAAGCTTTGCGCGTGCTTGCCCTGCTAAACGCTCTCTGCCAGCTCGCTCTTCGCTATCTCCGCTTTGCGTCTGCCTACCGACGTCGGCTGAGCGAAGCTGCGCTTAGCGATCGGAGCGGCAATGTAAAGGGCAGGCAAGCCACACTTGCAATTTGGATGTCACGCATTAAAGAACATATCGCAATTTTATTTCTGCTCCGAGTTTTGTTTAATTGGAATAATTACATACATACACGCATTGCTGGCTATTAATTTCTCTGTCGCGACAATTCGGTCAGTGCAGTGCAGCGAACTCACTAATACACACAAGCGGAGTACAAAGCATTATAAAGGCATTAGCTGTAATCCCTTTGCTTTCGGTTCCAACGTTTATACGTATACAGGGTGTTTTTTTCGGTCGTGCTGAGTGACTCTTTTAAAACCTCAACATGGCAGCACCTGAGCCTACCAATGTCGCGAACGCAGCAATGCCGAGTGATGTAGATTTCTACAAGCACAAGGCCGAGTCCGTCGCGCGCCAACTAAAGGCCATGGATCGCTTTCTCACCAAGGAAGAGCTTGCCGAGTTAGATGAGGCAGAACTTCAAGCTCGCTTAGAGCAAATCGAGCGAATGAATGCCGATTTCGATGCCGCTCAAACGAGCCTTGAAAGGCTGGATTTCCTGCAGTTAGCCCATGATGCCCGGCTGGACTTTTCGAATGTTTATGTCAAGGTTAGGTCCAGGCTGTCGCGGGAGTTGATGGCTGCTCGCACGGTAAATGTTGCCAATTCAACAGCTCGGCATACTCTCGAGGGGAATTCGTCGTTGTTCGCCTATAATAGTATAGGCCGTTCTCGAATGCCCGAGTTGCAGCTTCCGCGATTCGGTGGGAACTACATGGATTGGCCAGAATTCCACTCGATGTTCTCGACAATGGTGCACAAAGACCATCGTATCCCAATCATCGAAAAATTCCAATATCTTCGTGGATGTCTAGATGGTGCTGCGCTGGATACGATTCGTTCCTTGGAACTTTCTGAGGAGAATTACGACAAGGCGTTAAATTTGCTAATGTTGCGATTCGATAATAAACTGTTACATTTTCAGGCAGACGTCAAGGCTATTTTCGGGCTGCAAGGGGTGGAGAAGGGCTCAGCTATCGGCTTGCGCGCGCTCAGCGACAAAATCAATTCGCACTTGCGTGCACTTCAGACCTTGGCGACCCCGCAGGAGATTTCGGATGGGTTGCTGATCTTCATCATAGGCACGAAACTGGACCACAAAACAAAGGAGAAATGGGAAGAGAACTTGCCGACGTCAGGATTGCCTCGGTGGTCAAGCATGGCCTCATTTTTGGAAGCGAGATGTCGGATGCTGGAGAATTTGGGATCAGCCATGGCAACAAGTCCTAGTCAACAGGTGGGAGAAGACAAACCTGTCACCCTTATCACCTCCAGTAACGACCATCCTAACCCCATATGTAACCATTGCAATTCCTCCGAGCATTACATATCTAGGTGTCAGGCATTCCTGAATCTCTCTGCGTTTGAAAGATACAAAGAAGCAAAGAAGAGCCGCTTGTGTTTGAACTGCCTCAACAAAGGCCATGAATTGCAGAGGTGCAGGTCAGGACTTTGCAGGCATTGCCAGGCCAAACATCACACGCTACTCCACATTCCATCGGGAACTGGTGCTTCATCTTCCTCTTCACCGGCCGAGGAATCGATCCAGCAAGAGACCGCGACTGTGCTTCTAGCAAGCGGGTGTTCTAGCCCTCCCCCCTCGATCCAGAAATCTCAGCCTAGCCAGAACGTGTTGCTACCTACTGCCCTCGTCCATGTAACAGATCGTTATGGAGCACTTATCCCATGTCCTGCCATTTTGGATTCTGCATCACAGGCAAACTTTGTAACATCTAGACTTGCTGATCAGTTGCAGTTGGATCATCGCTCGTCTTATGTTCACATCTATGGAATCGGAGATTCCATTCTACCTTCGAGCAAGTCTGTACAAGTAGTTGTACAATCCCAGGACGCAAGCTATCGAGCTTCCTTCGCTGCAATTGTCACCAACTCAATTACGGAAATGCAGCCTAACTTCGGCCTAGACGCAAAGGATTGGCCCATGCCGAATAATCTAAAACTAGCTGATCCTAATTTCTCCAAGCCCCAACGTATCGATCTGTTGATAGGTTGTGGTTTGTTCTTCGATTTAATGTGCGTCGGACAGATTCGACTATCAGACCAATTGCCAACATTGCAGGAGACAAAACTTGGTTGGATAGTGTCAGGAAGCATTGATAGCTCGGAGAATAAGCGTGCAGTTTTAGCCGCTTTTGAAAATTCCTCCTCCATCTCTAATGACGATTTTCGGCCCACAACGCTGGAGTACCAAAACTTAAAGCAGCAATGCAGGAAGCAGCTGCTCGAGTGCCAGGTGCAAGTGAAAAAACTGCGATCGGAGAATCAGGAACTGCAGCGCGAACTTTTCGATATATTAAAAACCTACATATCCACGCTAAATGAAATTCAACTTTCAACAATTTCTGCATTGCCAAATTTCCTGCCATTCTATGCAATTACAGAGGTTCCCGATCATCAAGATGTAATCACGACATGGCGCCTTCGTAAAGAAGCGCCGATTGCTGCATTCGACGATCATCCCAGCGTAGCCGCCAGCTGCGCCCAAGCAAGCATCTTCAAAAGGGCCGTTGGAAAAATAGCGGTTCTGCCCCTTCAGGATGGATCTGTTGAAAGCCTTTGCCTTCCAACGGGGGGTGAATGTTCGGAGGAGAACCCAGCCGATTAGCTGCTTACCAAATAGCACCTAATTCTTGGCCCTCAGCCGCTTATTTTGTTTGTTACTTATGTCTATGTCACTCATTTGTTTGTTAAAGCTTTGCGCGTGCTTGCCCTGCTAAACGCTCTCTGCCAGCTCGCTCTTCGCTATCTCCGCTTTGCGTCTGCCTACCGACGTCGGCTGAGCGAAGCTGCGCTTAGCGATCGGAGCGGCAATGTAAAGGGCAGGCAAGCCACACTTGCAATTTGGATGTCACGCATTAAAGAACATATCGCAATTTTATTTCTGCGCCGAGTTTTATTTAATTGGAATAATTAGTCGGCCGATTGGGGTTAAAAAACATTATCTCCACAGCTTTAATGACTCTGTTGTTTATTTGGTCCATGCCAGGAGCCTTTTTGTTTTGTAGAGATTTGATTTCCATCATAACTTCATTGGGGGAAATCGGACTGAAAGGGAGTCTATTTACATCGTATTCCCGCCCAAATTGTTGCCTCTGAAGCCAGGCAGGTTTAGTTGTTAAGCGTTTGAGCTGCGCTATTTCCTTACACTCCATAACTACCCTATTTCTAAATTCGTCGGAGTCTATGAGTTTTGGTGTGAATCTTTCTTCTAAATGTGACACAAAAGCTTCAGCTTTCTCCTCGCTACTCTTTGTCCACCTATAGCCTTCTCTACTACCAGTACTGCTGGGAATTTTCAATGGCCAGTTTGTTTCTGGCTGCCTCTTTAAAGTGTTTGTTAAGCGCCATAGTTTTTGCATTCTGTAACGATCTTGAGCGTCTACTTTTTTAAAAAGGTTATTGATCTGGTTATTTTTAGCCTTACGAAGGGCCTTTTTTAGCCGATGATTTGCTGCGTTGTATCACCTTCGCGTCAGCCATCGGGTGTAACAGGGGGACAAACGGAGGAGGGGTCGGCCAACCCCTTCCCGCCTACTCGTGGGATCAAAAATGCCAAATATATCAAAAATACATAATAAAAACACCGCAAAGGAGTTCGGTACTCCTCTTAAAGTACCGGAGGGACAAGCCAATCCCTCTGTACCAGTGCCTGGGAAAACAGGTCCAAAGAAGACGGGGAAGGAGACTGAGTCGGTCCACCGTCTTCAGGCAGCGGCCGCAGCGAGGGGGGGCCCGAAAAGCCAATCGGGTCCTTCCAAGTTGGGTAGCTCCACGGGCGAACCGGAGACCGGGGTGGCTGCCAAGCAGAGCGAAATCGCGGCTGGTAAGCGCACCGGGACCGAGGAACCCATGGGGGCCCCGGCGAGCAGCGTCTCTGCACCACGGGGAGGAAAGCCGTCGTACCAGGACAGGAGACGAGCGGCTTTCATCCTGGTAGGAGACGAACTTTAGGGCGTCGGCACAAGGAAAGGAGCAGAGGCTGGGGGCCTCCTCAATCCTGCCACTCTTCCAGCCAGCCAAAGCCGGAAAGGGCGCAGCCAAGGCCCCCAACAAGCGGCAACGCTCAGCGGAGGACCCCGCTAACCAGCCAGGCCAAGCCCAGAAAGCCAAGCGGGTGAAGACCCTCCCCACGAACCGGTCGTTCGCTGAGGGGGCGAGGGGCAAGACCCTGATCGGAGTCCTGGACAGGGGCGTCGAGGACGGCCACGTCCCTCGCAATAAGTGGCACCTAGTGGAGAACGAGCTCCAGGACCGGTTCCCACAGGAACTGGAGGAGAACGGCGGACCACCGCCAAAGTGTGATGACGCAGGGTGGCATCAAGGCAAGGTGAAAGCCATCGCCTGCCAAGACGCTCGCTCTGCGACCCTCTACATGAAGACGGTGGCTGCTCTGAAAGAGGTCTACCCATGGGCGAAACTGGAGGCCGTGAGATGGGAGGATGTTCCCAGCCGCCCGAGAGCCAGAGCATGGGTATCGGCAAAATTCCCACAGCCGATTGGAAGGTGGCCAAGGTAGAGGACATCCAGGGGCAGAGGCGCCAGATTAGCCTCGTCCTAAATGAGGAGTCGCTAGAGCCCCTCGCCAAAACGGACGGTGTGGTCGACTACGGATACAAAAAGGTCACCATTACCACCTATAAGTCGGATCGCAAGGGCAGGCAAGCGGAGGTCGAGCCAGACCCGGAGCTGCCGAAGATCCCGAAAGAGGGGGCCTCGTGCGAGGAAAACAACCCGGCGTCGGATGCGGCGTCCATGATGTCGGACGACATCCTGGACGACTACGCGTTCGACGAGAGCGACCTAGCCAGAGGTCTCAGCCATATCGTTGTCGGGGAGGAGCCGGAGTCCCCTGACAGCGATCCAGAAGTAACAATGGTGGAGGCGAGCCTCAGGAATGTCGTTGACGCTCCTGCAGATAAACCTCCAACTTTGTAAGGCAGCATGCGCTGCTCTACTGCTCCACCTGGCCAAGGGTGGAGCCGACATAGTCCTCATTCAGGAGCCCTGGATCCTCGGAAACAGGGTCTCCGGTCTGAGGACTTCTGACTACAAGCTATATGTAGCTGAAACCGCAGGTAAAATTCGTACCTGCATTCTTGCAAAAAGAGAGTTGCACTTATTTTTGCTCCCAAATTTCAGCAATGAAGACCACACCGCAGTGAGCCTCGAAGGCCAGGAGCGCTCACTGAGGATCTGCTCCGCATACATGGGGCATGAACAACCAGACCCCCCTCCACACGCGCCTCTCCGGGCTCTAATCGCAGACTGCTCGGCCAAGGACATCGGCCTAATTGTGGGGTGTGATGCCAATGCACATCACTGTCAGTGGGGAAGCACTGACACAAACGAAAGGGGTGAGTACCTTTTCAGTTACTTACTGACCACACAGATGGTCTTATTAAACCGGGGTAGTGATCCCACCTTTATCATTAAAAACCGCAAGGAGGTCCTGGACCTCACGCTTGCCTCTCATGAGATACAGCGTAACATTGTATCCTGGAGGGTCCTGGAAGAGCACTCCTTCTCGGACCACAGGTACGTGGAAACTGTCTTCTCCTTCTCAGTGCCGAAGCCAGTTCGATTCCGGAACATCAGGCGGACAAACTGAACTCGGTATTCTGACTACCTCTGTCGTGTTCTCCCTGAGCCCCCATCTGAGGAGGAGTTCTCCGCGGAGGCCACGACTCGTCTTCTTAAGATCTTTACCGACGCCTGCAATAAGGCGCTCGACAAAGCATGCCCCTCTGGCAAGAACAGAGGCCGGAAGAAACCTGAATGGTGGAATCCGAAACTGGGTGAACTCCGGAAAGCCTCCCGGAGACTCTTCAATAAAGCTAAGGCTGAAAACGTTGAGCAAAACTGGGCCGAGTACAAAGCCAGTCTGTCAACCTACAACAAAGAACTTAGAAAAGCCAAACGCGCCTCCTGGCGTAAGTTCTGCAGCGAAATCGAGAGTAACTCAGAAGCCTCACGCTTGCGCAGAGTTCTCTCGAAGACAACACCCACCCTGGGCTACTTGAAGAACACCGACCAGTCGTGGACTACGTCCAGCGAGGAGTCGCTAAATCTTCTCCTAAATACCCACTTCCCTGGCTGCGATGAAAACAGACCCAACTACCTCGCGCCTCCTTCCGTCGCCTCAAATGCCATCCTGAGACTGCTAAGCCAGGAGAACATTTCCTGGGCGATCAGAAGTTTTAAACCCTACAAGTCCGCGGGGCCAGACGGCATTTTCCCTGCCCAACTGATTCACGCGGGACACAAAGCCATTAACTGGCTCAAAATAATTTACGAGGGAATCTTCTCCCACGGGTGCATTCCTGACACCTGGCTTCAGACCAAAGTCGTATTCATACCCAAGGCAGGCAAGCCCTCGCACACTGCCCCAAAAGATTTCAGTCCCATAAGTCTATCGTCTTTTCTTCTAAAGGCGATGGAGCGGCTCCTGGGGCTGCATCTAACGGCGTGCATTCCGTCCAGTCTGATCTCAGACTCCCAGCATCGGAAGGGAAGATCCACCGAAACGGCCCTACACTCGATCACATCGATCATCGAAGCGTCCCTTAATTTTAAGGAGTACACCCTAGTAGCCTTCCTCGACATAGAAGGCGCCTTTAACAACATCCTTCCGACCGCCATCTCGGGCGCACTGACGGATCTGGGCGTTGACTCCAGGACGGTGAGCTTGATCGATCAGATGCTACAATGCAGGACGGTTGAGGCATCACTGGGGACGTCAACGTGTACCAGATTTGTCAGCAGAGGCACACCGCAGGGCGGAGTCCTCTCGCCCCTCCTATGGAACGTGGCAGTGAACACACTGCTGCGGGAGATAGAGGGAGGTGGCTGCCGCGTGGTGGCGTACGCGGACGACGTTGCCATAGTTTTCTCCGGAAAATTTCCGCAGACGTTGTGTGAGTGCATGACAAGTACTCTCACGAAAATGTCGAAATGGGCAGACAAATGCGGGTTAGGCGTCAACCCGTCTAAAACGGAACTGGTGCTTTTCACTAGGAAGTACAAAGTTCCGGCACTGATTCCCCCAAGACTATGTGGGGAAACGCTAGTCTTCAGCAACAACGCCAAGTATCTTGGCCTAATCCTCGATAGAAAGCTCGATTGGAAACTGAGCATAGAGGATAGAGTAAAGAAGGCCACAGTGGCCCTCTATACTTGCAGGAAAGCCATCGGACTAAAATGGGGAATGACCCCATATATAGTTCGGTGGCTCTACACCGCCATCATACGACCAATCATGCTCTATGGAGCGGTGGTATGGTGGCCAGCCTTGGACAAAAGGACAGGCCTCAATAAACTCAGCAGAGTTCAACGCATGGCAGAGCTATGCATAACTGGCGGGCTACGCACTACTCCAGGGGAAGCCCTGGATACTGTGCTGGACCTCCTCCCGGTTGATCTCATGGGAAAGAAGGTGGCAACACTTTCCGCCCTCCGAATGAGAGAAGCCAGACTGTGGAAAGCATCCGCGGTTGGGCACTCGGGAATCCTGATGAGACTCCCGCAATTACCAGAGAGGACAGATTACTGTATCCCCAGTGATCACCTCTCGACGCCCTTCCAGGTATCAATCCCATCTAGGGAGGACTGGGAGATGGGCGAACCAAGGCCTGCAAATGCGGTCCACTTCTACACTGATGGCTCAAAGCTAGACGGCCGCGTGGGAGGCGGAGTCTACTGCAGCGGGCTGAACATCAGTCATTGCTTCAGGCTCCCGGATCACTGTAGTGTGTTCCAAGCGGAGGTTGAAGCCATCAAGGAGGCCATTTCGATCGTCTCCAAACTACTCCTAGATACGCACTTAGTGTGCGTCTTCTCGGACAGCCAAGCAGCTATCAAAGCTCTAGGCTCATTATCGTCGAACTCAGCGACTGTAAATGACTGCCGCAGGTCTCTGCACGAGATCGCAGAGCAGTTAGATCTCTTCCTTATATGGGTCCCTGGCCACAGGGACATCGAGGGGAATGACGCCGCCGACGAGCTAGCCAGGCAGGGTACTACGATTCCTCTCCTATCGGAGAGGGAGCAAGTAGCGATGCCCTTGGCTACGTGCAGCAGAGCACAGTGCTCTGCAGTTACTAGAGCCATTACGGGACACTGGCAGATCGGCACTCACGCCTCTAGACTGTCAATCCCTCATAACGACTTCTGCAGGAGTTGTCGCGACGAGGAGGAGGAGGAATCGGTCCCCCACTTCTTCTGCCACTGCCCAGCCCTTGGAAATCGTCGTCTTCGTATTCTCGGGGCCGCTTTCCTCACGGACATTTCGGACCTATCCGTAATCAAACCAGGGACCTTGTCCAAATACATCCAAGCCACCGGATGGGACTGCCCTTAACCTGCAGTAGTATGCTCTCACGGTTCGGGCAACGCGAAGGGGCACATGCCCATGCGGCAACACAACGGACCTGTTTATAGGTCCAAGTGAGCTTGGGGGCGGGAGGCTCTTATCCTCTGTAAATAATATGAAACAATACAATATGGATCAACAAATGCCAAAGAAGTGGGTTAACTCGAAAAATTTGGCCACCATTCTGGTCTACCCGATGGAGTCCCTCGTGGATACGGTGGTGGAAGCGGATGTGCTCTGAGCTCTTTAAGAAACTTGAAGCGACTCCGATGCCAGTAAGGATCTGGTAATGCCCCGGCTTTTAATATAATTTACAGGTGAATTCTCACAGATAGGGGCTATGGGAATATTTTTCCAATCTTATTTTACTTTATCAATGATCTTTTAACTTTACTGATAATAGAAATAGGCTCACCCTTTCTTCCAGTAATTAATGAGAGTATAGGGGAACAGTCCCCTATATGGTATATTATTATACATTTTTATCATCATTAATGTGTGCTCTGTGGCCCAGTAATGAATAAGTGCACTAGCCCTGGTTCTTGATAACATAACCGAATCTTATCATACAATGAAATGTGGTCGGGGCTATGTTTTCGGTACACACCGGTGGAAGTGCGACTACACTATCCCCGTGAGGCCGGCTGGAAACAGGTCCTGGCACGGTCATGTCTCTGCCAGGATGCTGGCGAATGGTAGTCGGGCGGAGAGAAGAAAACTCTCAGTGAAATTACCCCAATCCAAGGAGACACTGTTATATGCCGAGGGATGCATGGCCGGGGGGTGCCCGGTTTCCCGTTTTCGTCGGTTATATTCGTTTGGTGTCAGTAGGATCCAACTATCAATTAAGACAAAGTCATGCCTCGCAAATCAATTTAGCGTCGATCGTTGTCTGTGCATACGTATACACAACATCCATTCTTCAGAACTACAGCGGTGAAATTTTTCGTTTTCGCTTGTCACCATTGCTGTTCGTTGCTATTCTTGTGTGGTTTTCGTATACGCACCAGCCAAGCGACGATCTACCCTAAATTTGTCGGGTATATTGGTTTTCACCTCGTTTGGTGAGTCAATATTTTTCGTTGTGAAAAAGGTAGCCCCAATTTATGTGATTTCAAAAGTAAATCGGTAAACTTTGTAATAGTGATAATCGGAGCCTGGCTGAATAATTAATAAATATAAGTTTTTGATCCGCCGTGCAGTCCTCTTGGTCGTCAAAGCGCCAGGAGGCTGATATAGAGTCCTTGTTCATGTCACTATTCCTCGCCACTGGGGCCGCTGATAACACACCATCCCCGCTGTCTATGGCGGGTATGCTATAGGCTATGTCAATGTCGAAGTGTCCAGAGCTGGACAAGAGGCTCACTTTGAGTCATTTGCCACCGAACGTTTGATGCTGTGACTTCTGCTTTCGATCTGGAAAAAGTTAAAGAATGATCAGGGGATCTGCTAATCCTCCTTACAAAGTTAATTTAATGCGTGATCGGGTCATAGTCCATGGCACGGCACATGTGTAATCATATTTAGGAATGCCAGAAATTCTTCAGTTACAAAGGTTCAGGGTTAACTGGTCCGAAAAGCGGGGGAAGAATATTTTCTGGGGGCCGACAATCGAGCTCCTCTTCGCTGCTCCTTACCTCTAGATCCATTCCCGAGTCGTTGAACAGCTGAGCGTGCTTTATTTAGCTTCATCGTGTCGACCTATTGAACAGATACGTCTGCAAGATGCGCGTCATGATTTTCCTTTAGTCCAGCTGTTTTCGTAATCAAAAGAGTATATCACATTTCTAAGGCAGTGAATCGATTTCTTTGAAATTTATGATTTTGAATCGTTTCTACAATATTTACATTTTGCTAATGGTAACGGCTACGGCTACTGTCCCCACTCGTTCCAAATGGGGGGCTGCAAGGCCCTTTCATTCAAATTCAAAATCCGCCTGCTGTGAAATTGCAGTGAAACAAGGTATGTTCGAATGTTCACCAAGGTATTGCCTGTTTTTTCCCATGAAAATTACTGCTCATTTTTTTCGTTGCAGGGGAGAGCAGCAGTGTGACCGTCTAACCACTAACCATACAGTATAGTGTATGGTTACAGTATGGTTAGTGGTCTAACCCTCCGAAATACCGCAAATATACCGATGAAAAACCAAACTTATCCCATTTAAGCGCCATTTATTTAAACAATATAACAACTTGAGTTAAACCACTAACCACACTGTATGGTTAGTGTTTAATCCGCGGAAAATAATACTGTTTGTAAATTATTTTTGTAGATCCATCCTATCCTTCCCCTTTACTTGCAAAAAAAACCACGAAATCTTCCACCATCTATGCTGAACTACTTCAGTGGAGTTTATTTTAGTACAAGCTGGTCGATAATGGGTTAATCGTTCTCTGTCCAATCATATTCCTCGATTTTGACCGACACCCCTAAACACATAATTTTATCTGATTGATGAATAACTTTTCTACAAGATTGGCCAATTTTGAGGACGCCTTTCTATTGTATTGTTTATAAAATAATATTTAAGCAAAAAAGGTTAAAGCATAAAACGTAAATGAGCATAAAGTGAAACGTAAGTGAAATGTTACGCTTATTTACTTTAATTAGTATTAAAACTCTGTTTTCCAAGCTGATTTAAATCATTACTAATTCAATTTACTATTTCAAATAGAGACTGTTTCGGTAATATGTACTTGTAAAAACAATAATAAAATCAAAAATATGAATGCTTCAATGCTAAAAGAGATCTTAGTTGGTAAACATTCCCCGAATGTAAACAAAGTTCGGTTAAAATTCTCGACCAACGTCGTAAAAAGTCGCTCGATTTCTCGCTCCCCCCGCCGTCTAGCAAGGTGTATAGATCGCTCTCATCCTCCCACTCCCACTCTTCCTCGCTATCTTCCTCCCACTCGTCCGCGCTGACTTCATATGACATTTTATAGTGGATAATCAAATACGGTTTATCAAGGTCAGTCATCTAAAACAAAGTACGGAAGCACAAATTGAGAGTTTAGGGATGTCAAAAAATTGTCAAAAACGAGTCAACGCAAAGTTCACAAAAAACTGAAACAAGCAATCCATGCCCCCAAAAACCCCAAATGTCAAATTCGATGTCATATGACACTGCTGAAAAAATATCAGTATAGTTCGGAGCGTCCGGAGTTAAACACACAAAAATAAAATTTAAATTTTTTAGAAATATTTATTTTGGATTAATTTATTCAAATAAGTTTAAGCATAAAGTGATTCGTTTTTTTTTTACTAAAGTTAAGCATAAAGTAAACTTACACGTGTTTGTACATGTGTGCATATTCCTACAGGCCACATACACAGGCGGGAAAGAGTCATCTGTTCTGTCAATCGTCCAATCTCTCAATCGTTCTACTGGTACATCTGACATACGACATATACTCGTAATACGTAAAGACTGAACACGAAACTACAGGTTAGTATTATTAAACAAAATTTGAACTTTATGTTGAAACAAATAATTCGCCATCCAACAGGTCCGCACATTTCACACGACACACGACCCCATCAATTTAAGCGACTAACACAATTCAAGTGTAGATCTGGTGCACACAAAATAGTTTAGTAACAGTCAACACAAAAAACTACAGGTTCGTTTTATTGAAGAAAAATATAAACTTAATTTACGATTAGACTAATGCGCTGACTATTCAAACAGGTAAACACATTTCCTCCTGATATCGGATCGGGTTAGGGGTCTGGGGTCAGGATCTTCGAAGTGAGCGTATCTTGAACGTATCTCTTCAATAGTATCAGCAGAGCTCGAGGTGCTTGTGCTCCTACTGTTCGAAAGCATGTCGGCATATCTCTAGTTCAAAGGAAATAAAGGACAATGAAGTTAATATATTTTGATAAACTTGAGAATTATATATTTTTATACAAAATGAAACATAGAGGTGTGTGGTTATTTCAGGGATAATTATATGCAACCAGGTACAAGTGCTTATCATACGAATCATGTTGGGGCATGGCGCAGGTTTCTTTTCCCAGAGAATTCGCTGGATAATGTCCAACACTCGTTCAGTGTCCTGGGATGGATGCGACGCGCCTCTGCTGTGCCATTGTCAGGGATAATTGCCAATTGACCAAATGGAGAGTTCTGGCCCCGGTTCCTGCTCCTGATTCTGAAGCTGAACCCAAGAAACGTTAAAAGTAAATGGAAATGCAATTTTATTTATGGTTATGCACAAAATTTTTTTCTTCTTAGTCCGATGGCCGTCAGTCATCGGGTGCTACAGGGGGACAAACGGATGACGGGTCGGCTCGCACAACTGTGAACTCGGAACTGAGGCGCAGCCGCTCCGGTTAGTAATACCCGGTGCGGTCTGCGTCTCACACCCCCCTAGGACACAGAGGGTTGCGAGCGAACCGTCACCCGCCGTAACTGTGCACACCGGTGGAAGTGCGAGTATACTCTCCCTGTGAGGGCGGCTGGAAACAGGTCCTAGCACGGTCATGTCTCTGCTAGGATGCTGCCGAATGGTAGTCGGGCGGAGAGAAGAAAACTCTCAGTGAAATTACCCCAATCCAAGGTGACACTGTTATATGCCGAGGGATGCATGGCCGGGGGGGTGCCCGGTCGCTAATATGCGGACTCTGGATACCTGCCGACCTCCAGTTTAAATCAGGCTTCCCGGGGCAAGCGGGCTATGCCTCGGGTGACCATCCCCTTCCCGCCTACTCGTGGGAATAACTATGCCAAATAATAATAAACATATAAAAACAAACAAAGCCGCAAAGGAGCTCGGTACTCCTCTTAAAGTACCGGAGGGACAAGCCAATCCCTCTGCACTGAGTCGGTCCACCGTCTTCAGGCAGCAGCCGCAGCGAGGGGGGGCCCGAAAAGCCAATTGGGTCCTTCCAAGTCGGGTGGCTCCAAGGGCGAAGCGGATACCGGGGTGGCTGCCAAGCAGAGCGTAATCGCGGCTGGTAAGCGCACCGGGACCGAAGAACCCTTGGGACCCCCGGCGGGCAGCGTCTCTGCACCACGGGGAGGAAAGCCGTCGTACCAGGCCAGGAGACGAGCGGCCTTCATCCTGTCCAACGAAGACCCGAATTTCAAGGCGTCAGCCGAAGGAAAGGAGCAGAGGCTGTGGGCCTGCTCAATCCTTCCTCTGTTCCAGCCAGCCAAAGCCGGAATTGGCGCAGCCAAAGCCCCCAACAAGCGGCAACGCTCAGCGGAGGACCCCGCAAATCAGCCAGGTCAAGCCCAGCAAGCCAAGCGAGTGAAGACCCACCTCACGAACCGGTCGTTCGCTGAGGTGGCGAGGGGCAAGACCCTGATCGGTGTCCTGGACAGGGGCGCCGAGGACGGCCATGTCCCCCGCGATAAGTGGCACCTGGTGGAGAACGAGCTCCAGGACCGGTTCCTGCTGGAACTGGAGGAGAACGGCGGACCACCGCCAAAGTGTGAGGACGCAGGGTGGCATCAAGGCAAGGTGAAAGCCATCGCCTGCCAAGACGCTCGCTATGCGGCCCTCTACATGAAGGCGGTGGCTGCACTGAAAGAGGTCTACCCAGGGGCGAAACTGGAGGCCGTGAGATGGGAGGATGTTCCCAGCCGCCCGAGAGCCAGAGCATGGGTATCGGCAAAACCTGCAGAACCTGAGAAAATCCTCAGGCTTCTGCAGGTCTGCAACCCCCACCTTCCCACAGCCGATTGGAAGGTGGCCAAGGTAGAGGACATCCAGGGGCAGAGGCGCCAGATTAGCCTCGTCCTAAATGAGGAGTCGCTAGAGCCCCTCGCCAAAACGGACGGTGTGGTCGACTACGGATACAAAAAGGTCACCATTACCACCTATAAGTCGGATCGCAAGGGCAGGCAAGCGGAGGTCGAGCCAGACCCGGAGCTGCCGAAGATCCCGAAAGAGGGGGCCTCGTGCGAGGAAAACAACCCGGCGTCGGATGCGGCGTCCATGATGTCGGACGACATCCTGGACGACTACGCGTTCGACGAGTGCGACCTAGCCAGAGGTCTCAGCCATATCGTTGTCGGGGAGGAGCCAGATTCCCCCGACAGCGATCTAGAAGCAACAATGGTGGAGGTGAGACTCAGGAATGTCACTGACGATCCTGCAGATAAACCTCCACCATTGTAAGGCAGCATGCCCTGCTCTACTGCTCCACCTGGCCAAGGGTGGGGCCGACATAGTCCTCATTCAGGAGCCCTGGATCCTCGGAAACAGGGTCTCCGGTCTGAGGACTTCTGACTACAAGCTATATGTAGCTGAAACCGCAGGTAAAATTCGTACCTGCATTCTTGCAAAAAGAGAGTTGCACTTATTTTTGCTCCCAAATTTCAGCAATGAAGACCACACTGCAGTGAGCCTCGAAGGCCAGGAGCGCTCACTGAGGATCTGCTCCGCATACATGGGGCATGATCAACCAGACCCCCCTCCACACGCGCCTCTTCGGGCTCTAATCGAATGTTCGGCCAAAGACATCGGCCTAATTGTGGGGTGCGACGCCAATGCACATCACTGTCAGTGGGGAAGCACTGACACAAAGGAAAGGGGTGAGTACCTTTTCAGTTACTTACTGACCACTCAGATGGTCTTATTAAACCGCGGTAGTGATTCCACCTTTATTATTAAAAACCGTAAGGAAGTCCTGGACCGCACGCTTGCCTCTCATGAGATACAGAGTAACATTGTATCCTGGAGGGTCCTGGAAGATCACTCCTTCTCGGACCGCAGGTACGTGGAAACTGTTTTCTCCTTCTCAGTACCGAAGCCAGTTCGATTCCGGAACATCAGGCTGGACTCGATACTCTGATTACCTCTGTCGTGTTCTCTCCGAGCCCCCATCTGAGGAGGAGTTCACCACGGAGGCAACGACCAGTCTTCTTAAGATCTTTACCGACGCCTGCAATAAGGCGCTCGACAAAGCATGCCCCTCTTTCAAGAACAGAGGCCGGAGGAAACCTGAATGGTGGGATCCGAAACTGGATGAACTCCGGAAAGCCTCCCGGAGACTCTTCAATAAAGCTAAGGCTGAGAACGTTGAGCAAAGCTGGGCCGAATACAAGGCCAGTCTGTCAATCTACAACAAAGAACTTAGAAAAGCCAAACGCGCCTCCTGGCGTAAGTTCTGCAGCGAAATCGAGAGTAACTCAGAAGCCTCGCGCTTGCGCAGAGTTCTCTCGAAGACAACACACAACCTGGGCTACTTGAAGAACACCGACCAGTCGTGGACTACGTCCAGCGATGAATCGCTAAATCTTCTCCTAAATACTCACTTCCCTGGCTGCGATGAAAACAGACCCAACTACTTCGCGCCACCTTCTGTCGTCTCAAATGCCCTCCTGAGCCTGCTAAGCCGGGAGAACATCTCCTGGGCGATCAGAAGTTTTAAACCTTACAAATCCGCGGGCCCAGACGGCATATTCCCTGCCCAACTGATTCACGCGGGACTTAAAGCCATTAACTGGCTCAAAATAATTTACGAGGGAATCTTTTACCACGGGTGCATTCCTGACACCTGGCTTCAGACCAAAGTCGTATTCATACCCAGGGCAGGCAAGCCCTCGCACACTGCCCCAAAAGATTTTAGGCCCATTAGTCTATCGTCTTTTCTTCTAAAGGCGATGGAACGGCTCCTGGGGCTGCATCTCACAGCGTCTATTCCGTGGCAGTGAACACACTGCTGCGGGTGATAGAGGGAGGGTGGCTGCCGTGTGGTGGCGTATGCGGACGATGTTGCTATAGCACTCTCCGGAAATTTTCCGCAGACGTTGTGTGAGTGCATGACAAGTACTCTCACGAAAATGTCGAAATGGGCAGACAAATGTGGGTTAGGCGTCAACCCGTCTAAAACGGAACTAGTGCTTTTCACTAGGAAGTACAAGGTTCCGGTACTGATTCCCCCTAGACTATGTGGGGAAGCGCTAGTTTACAGCAGCAACGCCAAGTATCTTGGCCTAATCCTCGACAGAAAGCTCGACTGGAAATTGAGCATAGAGGACAGAGTAAAGAAAGCCACAGTGGCCCTCTATACTTGCAGGAAAGCCATCGGACGAATGACCCCCTATATAGTCCGGTGGCTCTACACCGCCATCATACGACCAATCATGCTCTATGGAGTGGTGGTATGGTGGCCAGCCTTAGACAGAAGGACATGCCTCAATAAACTCAGCAGAGTTCAACGCATGGCAGAGCTATGCATCACTGGCGGGCTACGCACTACTCCAGGGGAAGCCCTGGATACTGTGCTGGACCTCCTCCCTGTAGATCTCATGGGAAAGAAGGTGGTAACACTTTCTGCCCTCAGAATGAGAGAAGACAGACTGTGGAAGGCGTCCGCGGTTGGGCACTCGGGACTTCTGATGAGCCTCCCGCAATTACCAGAGAGGACAGATTACTGTATTCCTAGTGATCACCTCTCGACGCCCTACCAGGTATCAATCCCACCTAGGGAGGACTGGGAGACGGGCGAACCAGGACATGCAAATGCGGTTCACTTCTACACTGATGGCTCAAAGCTAGACGGCCGCGTGGGAGGCTGAGTCTACTGCAGCGAGCTGAAAATCAGTCATTGCTTCAGGCTCCCGGACCACTGTAGTGTGTATTATAGTCTCCAAACTACGTCTAGACACGCACTTAGTGTGCCTCTTCTCGGACAGCCAAGCGGCTATTAAAGCTCTAGGCTCAATATCGTCGAAATCAGCTACTGTTAATGACTGCAGCAGGTCTCTGCACGAGATCGCAGATCAGTTGGATCTCTTCCTTCCTTCCCCGGCCACAGGGACATCGAGGGGAACGACGCCGCCGACGAGCTAGCCAGGCAGGGTACTACGATCCCTCTCCTATCGGAGAGGGACAGGTAGCGATGCCCTTAGCTACGTGCAGGCTCCTAACGCACGAATTGTTCGAGCAAAATGCCAATAGGAGATGGCAGCAAACCGTCTCCTGTAAAGTCTCAAGATTGATATGGCCATATCGATCGAAGAAGCGCTCAGCAGAGCTGTATAGACTCAGCAGAGCACTGTGCTCTGCAGTTACTCGAGCAATTACGGGACACTGGCAGATCGGCACTCATGCCTCCAGACTGTCAATCCCTCATAACGACTTCTGCAGGAGTTGTCGCGACGAGGAGGAGGAGGAATCGGTCCTCCACTTCTTCTGCCATTGCCCAGCCCTTGGAAATCGTCGTCTTCGTATTCTCGGGGCCGCTTTCCTCACGGACATTTCGGACCTGTCCGAAATCAAACCAGGGACCATGTCCAAATACATCCAAGCCACCGGATGGGACTTCCCTTAATCCTGCAGTAGTCTGCTCTCACGGTTCAGGCAACGAGAAGGGGCACATGCCCATGCGGCAACACAACGGACCTTCTATAGGTCCAAGTGAGCTCGGGACGGGAGGCTCACATCCCCCCCTCCCGGCTACCGCCTTAACCTAACCTAACCTTCGCGTCTCCAAGGTGGGTCTGCGCATATGCTCCCTTTTATGCTGCCATTTTAGCCTTAATAGTTTCTGTGTTTTCCTATCTAGTGGCAGTTGCCCTGTGCGTGGGTGAGAACGCAGATTTATTAGCGAAGTTGCAGCCGCCGCTGCATTGTAGATGTTTTGATTTACAATATCGATCGCAGCCTCAATGTCTTCACCTGAGTTTATTTCCATGTTGAGATTGATATGCTGCGATAGGAAATCTTGGAATTTTTTGTTATTTGCTTTGCTTGGTAGTAGTCGGCGATTTGTTACCGGGACTGTCGTTGAGCCACAGATGCCCAGGTTAATGAAGATAGGAAGATGGTCAGATTGCAGATCAACTGCTGAATATGTGTGAATTCTGTCATAGTTTATGCCAGCATATACTGCCAAATCAATAGCGGAGGGCCTTTTTCTTTGATCAAATGGCTAGTGTGTGTCTCCCCCAGTGGCCAACACATTTAAGCAGGTGTTTGCATGGATCGAGTTCATTAAAACTCTGCCTCTTTTACAGGATCGCACATTGCCCCACCATGGGTGCTTAGCGTTCCAGTCCCCGCAAACTATAAATTTGGAGCCATAACAGAGTTCGCTCATGTACTTGAATAACTTTTTGAAGTGCTGTCCGTCCAGGTGATAGTTGGCGGGCAATATATTGGCGCTAGAGCAATGACCTCATTATTGTTAGTGGTTAATGCGATGGGGGCACACTGCAAGAAATTTTCTGTAATTGATTCAAGTGCAATGTGCTTGAGACCAATTTTGACATAAATGGCTACTCCACCTTTCCTTCTGGAGGAAGGGTGTGAGGCAGTATACAGTATTTATGGTCATTTATGGTTAGATTGTCTGTTATTGTGGAAGTAGGGTCATTTGAGGTTATTCGTGTTTCAATAAACATCATTATGTCCACGTTATTACGCTGCATAAATAGTTCTAACTCCAAAATTTTGTTTTTTAGACCACAGGACCACGATTTTGAGAGAGCTGTTGCACTGGGCACCTGTAGTAGCAGTAGTGGTATGGGCTAAATTATTTGTATTTACATTTGTGGTGGTAGTAGCTAGAGGATTGGCTGTATTGTTGGCCCTAGTAGTGTTTGTAGTATACGGTATTTCGGCGTAATTATTTATTTGCAATGTCATTAGCGGTGGAAATAGTTTGTCCTTTATTTGAGATAATAAAAGTATGCAATAGATCTATAAGGGCATCCATTTTTTTGCCCATTTCACTTACAAGGAGAAGATTTTGGTGCACCACCTGCATTAGCTGGTCATTCACATATGGGGCTCCAGGCTGCTGGTATCGCTGTGGTTGGGGGGCGTGCTTCTGTGACTCTCGCTGCTGTTGTTGATGCCCACGAGAGGAGGGGTGTGGCCTGCTGATGCTGTTGCCCTGAAGGTCATCGGATGGTTGATTTTTGTTGCTAAAAGGCTGGAGGTTTGGCGTCTTATTAGTGTACCGGTTGATGGTGGGCTGTTGGGAGTTGTTTTGTTGTTGCTGCAGGTTAGCCGGCGCAGGCTTTTGTGTCTTTCGCTGCTGTTGGTGATGCTCGCGAGGGGCCCTGTTGATGTTGCTTTCCTGCTGGCCAACAGACAGTTTATTGTTGTTGCTGAAAAGTTGACTAAAAAGCTGGCGATTTGGGGCCTTGTTAACGTTCTGCCTGTTGGTCGGCTGGGAGCTGTTGTTGTTGTGCTGCTGCTGCTGCGGGTTTTGGTGTGGTTTAGGTAGGTGGTGTTTTTGTTTTCGCTGCTGCCATCTCAAGCTTTTGTTAATTTCCCCGCTGTAAGCTGCATTCTGCCGAGTGGAGTTGTTGTTCTTCTGGTGCTGCCAATTTGTCCGCTTCTGTTTTCCAATAGCAATGTGCGCCCGTCATGCAGATAGATGGCTGGTATTTTAAAATCTGTGATGGGCCGTTGATCCTGCAGGTGGCTCTGCTGAGTTTGCTGCTGTTGCTGTTGTTGCTGCTGACTCGAGCCTGAGTCACCTGGTATCTCTGCAACGTCATCCCGTGTTTATGGATCCATTTCCATAGCTTCGCTGGGATGTCTGCTTTTTCCTGCATCGGTTGCTGCTGCCGTCACAGTTTTGGAAAGAGTTTTTGCCAATATTCGTTTCAACCGCCTCTATCACTATAGCAGCAGTGACAGATTGGGGACGCTTGGGTCGGGACAGAGTCAAGGGCAGTACTTTCCTTATTTTACTGTATAGGGGGCCTGGTTTTGTGGCCGGAGTTGTACTATGCCGGGCATCTCCTACTCGATAGTTATTGCCTGGCTTTGATATAGGGTTCTTTGCAATAGATTTGGGAGTTGAAGCCACACGCGGCCTGTACGGTGGCGTGGCTGTCAAAGGATAAAGTCTGGTTTCTACTTTATTATTTTTGTCCATTGTACTCTGGCCAGGGGACTTGTTGTTGTTGCCGTTTATTTGGGTATCATAAGTGGTCCCGTCGCTGAGGGTAGATATACTGGATACCATTGGAGAGCAGTCCATAGTGGCGTTAGGCGAAGAAAATTCAGAGTTGCAGATGCTCATTGCATCTTTGTTGGTATTTAGATCAACTTTTTTCCCCTTAACCTCATGTTCCACGCTTTCCACCCGCGCATCAATTGCAATTTGCAGCCGTTTTAAGCGGGGGACTTGGCTGCGTTTGAGGGGGAAATAAATCATCTGAGATTGAGTGATTCTCTTTCTCACACATATCCCGGTTTGATGCCATGTTGATAGTATTTGTTTTAAGGCGGGGTTTCATTGGTATTTGTGTAAAATTACAGGGCGCGAGTAATCTTATAAGTATTAGAGCTATTCAGCGCACACGGATTTATATTATACGCGTATACGTTTACATAGACGGTGTATTGGTGTGTAATTTGGCGCGAAAAGTCTTGTAAGTATTAGTAGCTATTCAGCGCATGCAAATGTATGTTAATGCGTATACGTTTACATACACGGAACAAACACTCGCAATACTTATACATGCGCGTCGGGTTTTACATAAAAAATTTTACCACGGTAAAATTCGTCAGAAAATAAAAACGCTCACGTACGAACAGCTTTGAAAACCGTTAACAAATTGGGTGGACAATTAGGACGATTTAATTATTAATTAAATAATTTTATTTCGGGTAGTGTGTCGACGGCGCGTTTCGGGTTGTGTGTCGACGGCGCGAGCACAATAGGACAGGTAAGTTTATTTGTTTCCGCAATTTTACATTTAAAATCTTTTACAACTATTTTTAAAAGCTGTTCCTTTAACAGCGGAACCACTACTTAACATGGTTGGGAAACTCTACATTGTAACGAACCTAAAAGGGTTCGCTACAACGCCTCTCCCAACGCCCAATAAAAATCCGGCTACTAAATTACAACACCTCGCCCAACGTAAATTAATTTACTACACGAACACCCCCCCTCCACACATAGCCACCGATTGACTCGCGCCGTCTTCATAACGCTGACCAAACACACCAGGTCACGCTGACTTCCACCACTCCAGACCAAGCAACCGGCCAAGCGCAGTCTTCCGCGTTCATCAACTACAAAACGATGACACCGCGGAAGCCCACGACAAGCCCCCAACGGCAAACCCGCCAGCTCGCCAAAAACACGAAGAGACAGAACTAGGTCAACCCGCGATCGCCAGAACGGCAAAGTGCACCCCGACGCGGAAGTGCACTTCCCGCTGACACAGCGCCCATTGGCGTATAAATAGACGCCGACTGGAAACCAGAAGGAAACTTACGCAGAGATCCGGCTCACAGTACGGTCGTTGTACCGAAACTTACGCAGAGATCCGGCTCACAGTACGGTCGTTGTACCAAACTTACGCAGAGACCCAGCCCGGAGTACAGACGCGGTACCCGGAACCCACCAGAAGACATCGGCGCCCAATTAAAAATAAGTCATTTAAACCGCTAAGAAATACAATAAAGTGTCAAATTTGCAAAGTAAATACACCCGATTGCATAAGTTCACCCCAATCAGCCGAGACACCGACGTCGCCCCACACCGAGTCCACACGGTCGTTTCATATACACAACGGTAGCAACGCCCGCCCGAGCCCCGATCCACCTCTCTACGACAGGCCGCCCTCTGACGCCGCCCTTAAGGTTCCAACACATTTCTACAAATTTCTTGTGAACAGACCCCTGGACGTGACTGAGCTTACCTCAGCCTGAAATAGGTCCATCACAAGTGGCACCCGAGCAGGGACCTGAGGGAACGTCAGCGAGGGTTTGTGGAATAAAACCCCACGGCCACTAGAGCAAGAACACAAGAGAACAACCCAAAGAAAACCCCGACCTCGCGCAATATCAACGGCAAGAGTTGCGCAACGAGCAGACGAAAGCGCGACACAGCGACAGAGAAACGCGAACAGTGCCGTCACCCCGAGAAGAAATTCGAAGCGTCAGCCGCGAAGCTCGACACAGTGCCCTAGTGAAGGAAAAGCGCAAGCCCAGCGAAACAGCCAACTCAAGTAAACGATCGGAGCGATGGAATCCCACACAGAGGAACAGGCCAGCGGGTGTTACCCTGGAGAATTCGTCGCCAACCCAGGGGTGAGTACCGGCTGGATACACAAACGTCGCCGAGAGGAGCTGGAGTCCTTCGCGGAGGAATTCGGGTTCAGCCGCGAGGGGAACGTGCAAGATTTGCGGAGGAGTTTCGCCGAACTAGTCGCCGGGCCCCTCGAACACGACGCCTGGGTCAGGTTGGCGGAGCTCGAGCGGCAGTACGCCAGATCGCCAGGACGAGCCAGATCGCCCCAGCCCGACACGTCAGCACCAACAGAGAAGCGGAAGACGGACCCCAAACTCAGCCTACAAGTTCCAGGATTCATGGAAGGCAAAGCCAGCACCTCACCGACATCGATAACCGCCGAAGATCTACCGAAGCCCCCGACCCTGGAGCCAAGGCCTTCGCCCATGAGAAGGATCTTGCCGACAGCAGGAGGAAATGGCCCCACAGACGGCCACTACTACAGTCACGCCGCGTAGATGGCGGAACGGATCCGAAAGTGGGGAATCCAGTTCGACGGGCAGGACGACCCACTGTCGTTCGTCGAACTACTGGAAGAGCGTGCCCTCTCGTACGGGGTAGACATGAACTACGTGCCGCGAGCCATGGCAGAGCTCCTCACCGACCGAGCCAACCGTTGGTTCCGCACCAGCCGACTCCAGAGCGCCTCATGGGCCGATTTCCGTCAGGAATTCCTAGCCTTTTTCCTGCCTCCCCGGTACTTCGAGCAATTGGAAGACCAGATCAGGGACCGCAAACAAGCGGTGGGCGAACCGTTCAAGGACTTCGTCATCGAGCTCCGGTTGCTCATGCACCACGCCGGGTACGACGAAGCCAAAGAACTTAGCCGGATCTATGACAACACACTCCCGGCGTACCAGCTGTACGTGCGAAGACACGAACTGAGAAGTCTGACGCAATTAACGATGTTGTCCACAGAGTTCGAGAGCATCCAGGAACGAAACGTACCAGCGATCCTCATCCTCCCTCGACAACCACCCAGGTACACGCGGCCAACGGCACAACAAAATGAAAGCGGGACGAATCGGGCCCAATACCGAAAGCCCCACTGGAACACCTCGGAACCCGCAAGAAAGCCGCACCAAGCCGGCGCTTCGGCACAGGAAGCGACACATCGAATGATCACCACCCCCATCGCCAACCCGCACGCAGCCTGTCGACGCTGCGGAGAGGCGGGGCATGTATCTCGCGACTGCACCAACCCATCGATCCTCTTCTGTTGGGAATGCGGCAAGCGCGGAACACGCACCGTGGGCTGTTGCCGCCAGGACCCGTCGGGAAACGACTCGCGTCCCCAGCTGACACGGGAACAGCCGGGCACGACACTCCCTCAGAAAACCAACTAAGAAACCCGCTTCGAGTACACGACGGCCGGATAGTGGCGAGAGTGACCATCGGAGGACGGCGCGTGGAAGCCACGGTCGACACCGGGGCATCCCGAAGTTTCATCAACGCCGACCTCGCCCGCCAAATCGGCCACGACAACGACCTGCGCGACGCTTGCATACCGATACGCCTAGCCGACGGCTCCGCACGCGAGATAACTCAGATCTTGCTAGCGCGCGTCAAACTAGACGAGCAAGAGGTACAGATGCCGCTCTTGGTGCTGCCCAACATGCTAGAGCAAGCCATCATAGGGATGGATTTCCTGTGCGCCATCGAAACTACAATACAATGTGGCACCACACGCCTCCATCTCCAGGGCTCCCAACGCCCCCTCCCAAACAGTCCGATGATCACCGCCAGCCAAGTACACGCCCACGGACCCAAGGACTTGAGACCCCCGCCGCCAACGAATCCCCCGCCACGACCCGAGACACGAGCATAAGGAACAAGGAACACAGAACCCATGGCCACAACGAGGCACACCAGCCCCAGGCTCACCCCGAGAAACCCAAAACCAAGCAAAGCAACGAAGAAAGCGAGCCGGTCCCCCGAGGGCACCGACGCGGTTCCACCAACGATGGGAAAGGAACCCAGGACGCCCCTCCAGAAGACAACCCGGCCCCAGCAACGACAGCCGCCACGCAGCAGCCAGGCGCTCGAGGTACCACCTCCGACCGCCACCCTGGCCCACGAACGCGTCGACACCGCCCTCGACACGAAAACGACCCCTACGACACCGACCGACCCTCTACTCCCGCGTCCTCTCAGGCAGGAACCGGTAGGGGCGATCACCGCCGCACGAGGCATCAATCGGAACCCCGCCGCACCTGGAGCCGACACACCATCGATCGTCACCGACATCATGGAACGCCTCCCGGGCAACACCTCGTACGGCGCCGGCATGCGGCCCAGCACCACGCCTGGAGCCATGTCGGTAACCTTCATCGCCCAAACTAGCCGTTGGTCAAACGCTACGATCGCCATCGAGACCCGCACGTTCGTACATCACGCTGAGGACGACGTCGCGCAAGCACCCCCAGGACACACACGAGCCCCCTACTCATGATCGAGGCACCTGCCGTCGTCGCCAGCATAAGCGAATACACTCACGAAGTCGAACCACCAAGCGCATTCGACACAACGATCCTCCCCGAGAACCCCGACTACACTTGCGACCCAGGAATCGACGACCCACCCGAGGACGATTCGGAACGAATCTCCGACCCATGGCCTCCCGACATCGCGCCGAAAATACGGAATATTCTAGACGAGGAACTGCCAACACTCGCGGGCCTCCGAGGGACGACGGGCCTAACTGAACACACCATCGTCATGAGGGACAACCGACCCATTAAACAACGGTACTACCCGAAAAATCCAGCCATCCGGCGGATCATCGATGAACAGGTCGACCAACTGATAGCTGAGGACCTAATCGAACCGTCCCGGAGCCCCCACAGCGCGCCAATCGTCCTGGTCCGCAAAAAGGACGGGAGATGGCGCATGTGTGTAGATTATCGGCAGCTAAACAAGCGTTCTATCCCGGACGCGTACCCGCTACCCAGGATCAACTACATACTAGAGCGACTCCGAAATGCCCGCTTCATCACGACCCTAGACCTGAGAAACGGGTATTGGCAGATACCACCAAAGGCCCGCGACAGCCGGGAAGCCACGGCATTCACGATACCCGACCGAGGATTATACCAATGGAAAGTAATGCCTTTCGGTTTACCCTCCGCGGGAGCCACGTTCCAACGGACCCTCGACGCCGTTATCGGCGCAGACATGGAACCATTCGCGTTGGCATATCTGGACGACATCGTCATCGTCGGGAAAAGCTTCCAGGAACACCTGAACAACGTAAAAGAAGTCTTCGCACGACTGCGAAGGGCAAACCTACGGGTCAACACGGACAAGTGTGCCTTCTTCCAACGCCGGATAAAATACCTGGGCCACGTGATCAGCGAAGAAGGTATCCACACGGACCCCGACAAAATCGCAGCCGTAAAGGATCTGAGGCCGCCGACCAACCTGAAGGAGCTACGACAATGCGTAGGCATGGCCGGTTGGTACCGCAGATTTGTCCCAAACTTCGCCACCGTGGTCCAACCAATGTCACTGCTGCTGAAGAAAGGGAAAGCATGGACATGGGGCCAAGAACAACAAGACGCCTTCGACGAGCTGAAAACACTGCTCACCACCGCACCAGTACTCGCCTGCCCGGACTTTAACGTCAAATTTTCCCTGCAGACGGACGCAAGCAACCTTGGAGTAGGCGCGGTCCTCACCCAAGAGATCGAAGGGAAAGAGCGGGTCATCGCATACGTCAGTCGACGCCTCAACAAGGCAGAAGAAAACTACTCGGCCACCGACAAGGAATGCCTCGCCGTCATCTGGGCGATCCGAAAACTGCGATGCTATCTCGAAGGCTACCGATTCGATGTCATAACCGATCATCTCGCACTAAAGTGGCTAAAGTACCCTCGAGAGCCCTTACGGTAGAGTAGCAAGATGGGCGCTCGAACTACAGCAATACCAATACGACGTGCACTATCGGGCCGGCAACCAGAACGTAGTCGCGGACACACTGTCAAGACAACCATTGGAGACCCTCTCCCGCATTGAGGAGGAAGACAACACAGCATGCACCTGGCTTAAACAAAGGATCCAGCAAGTCCAAGACGAACCCCAGAAATACCCGGCCTACACGCACGAAAACGGGCAGCTATACCGCTATCTAGGACACGGGGCCGACGACGACGACCACATACCGTGGAAACTATGCGTACCTAAAAACGGCCGAACGAGAGTACTCCGCGAATGCCATGACGAACCAACAGCAGGACACCTCGGCGTCCGGAAAACCATCCTGAGGACAACGCAACGATATTACTGGCCAGGACTACACCGAGACGTACGACGGTACGTGCAGGGCTGCGTAAGCTGCCAGAAGTTCAAGGCCACACAGCGCAAGGCCGTGGGCAGGATGCTCACACGCAAAGCCGAAGAACCCTTCGCCACCCTGTGTGCCGATTTCGTCGGACCATTACCACGGTCCAAGCACGGGAACACCATCTTATTGGTCTTCTTCGACACTTTCTCCAAGTGGGTCGAACTGGTACCCCTCAAGAAAGCGACAACAGCGAACCTCGAACGAGCCTTCAGAGAACGAATACTGAGCAGCTTCGGCGTGTCGAAACTATTCGTGTGCGACAACAACAAACATTCCTGTAGGCGTGGACCTACAACACACAGCCCTGTATTGCCCCCAAGAAAACCCGACGGAGAGAGCCAATCGGACTGTGAAAACGATGATCGCACAGTTCGTCGACGACCACCAGAACACGTGGGACGAACTACTACCCGAGATGACATTGGCGATCAACTCCAGCGTCTCCGAGACGACAGGATTCAGCCCCGCTTTCCTCCTGCAAGGAAGAGAACCCCGGCTCCCCGGCACCCTTTACGACGAAGTCACGCCCGGGACAGGGAGTACACAAGAGACGGCCAGCAGCAAAGCGACGAGACTAAAAGAAGTATTCGCCATCGTCCGAAACAACATCCAGAGAGCCAGCCAAGAGCAAGGGAGACATTACAACCTCCGTCCTCCATCGGATCATTGGTACTACTACGCCAATGCCACCTCTCAAACGCCGCCGAGGGCTTCGCGACAAAGTTAGCTCCGAAGTTCGACGGCCCCTACCGAGTCAACAGTTTTCCATCGCCAAACATCGCCAAATTACAACATTGCAAAAGCCGGAAACAGAAGACCGCGAATATCAACGACCTGAGAGAGTTCCACGGCTTAAATAGCCGCAACCCTGGCTCCCATCAATGCGTGCACTCTCACCAGAAGAAGGCGAAGCCATCCGAGCCAACAACCCACCGCCGCGCACCCTACGCACGGGTCTTCGATACTCTCGTCGGGGAAGAAAGGGGAGGGTGTAACGAACCCAAAAGGGTTCGCTACAACGCCTCTCCCAACGCCCAATAAAAATCCGGCTACTAAATTACAACACCTCGCCCAACGTAAATTAATTTACTACACGAATACCCCCCCTCCACACATAGCCACCGATTGACACGCGCCGTCTTCATAACGCTGACCAAACACACCAGGTCACGCTGACTTCTACCACTCCAGACCAAGCAACCGGCCAAGCGCAGTCTTCCGCGTTCATCAACTACAAAACGATGACACCGCGGAAGCCCACGACAAGCCCCCAACGGCAAACCCGCCAGCTCGCCAAAAACACGAAGAGACAGAACTAGGTCAACCCGCGATCGCCAGAACGGCAAAGTGCACCCCGACGCGGAAGTGCACTTCCGAACCCGCTGACACAGCGCCCATTGGCGTATAAATAGACGCCGACTGGAAACCAGAAGGAAACTTACGCAGAGATCCGGCTCACAGTACGGTCGTTGTACCGAAACTTACGCAGAGATCCGGCTCACAGTACGGTCGTTGTACCAAACTTACGCAGAGACCCAGCCCGGAGTACAGACGCGGTACCCGGAACCCACCAGAAGACATCGGCGCCCAATTAAAAATAAGTCATTTAAACCGCTAAGAAATACAATAAAGTGTCAAATTTGCAAAGTAAATACACCCGATTGCGTAAGTTCACCCCAATCAGCCGAGACACCGACGTCGCCCCACCCCGAGTCCACACGGTCGTTTCATATACACAACGGTAGCAACGCCCGCCAGAGCCCCGATCCACCTCTCTACGACAGGCCGCCCTCTGACGCCGCCCTTAAGGTTCCAACACATTTCTACAAATTTCTTGTGAACAGACCCCTGGACGTGACTGAGCTTACCTCAGCCTGAAATAGGTCCATCACAACATAATGTTACAGAGAAATGGATAAGGCACTTTACATTACAAGAAATCAACATTTTCTGGCATTTTCTTTGCCCATTTAATTACAGCGGACGTGTATAAAGGTATGAACCTCTATCATCAGCTCACTGGATGGAATTGAGTCTGTAGAAGTTGGCTTGAGCTGGTGTCAAAATAAAGGACCCGGTGACTTCATCAGGCTGCTGCAGTCTCAGGGGAAGTATAAAGCCGCACCGTAAGTGAGTAAGTATTCGATTGTTACAAATTGCTTCGCCTATATGCTTCCAGAGGGCGTGTCTTTCGGTGTGCGCCTTTCCACCATTGGCACACTGGACGGCGGTGAAATTTCAGAAGGTGACCTGGGAGCGGTCTGAGTAAATGCCATGTGACGTCATTAGGCTGCTGCAACTGCCATGGATCCAGCATTAGGCCAATGAGAAGAAGATTCACCAGTGGCTGTTGTAACTGTTGGACAGGCCTTCGTCGGATGCTGGATATATTGCGGTGCGGATTTGTCGAGCCAGTCAAAAGGCGATTCCAGGGGCGGAAATGTGCATCGGCAATGGACGAGGCACCTTCTGGTGCAGAAGGGAGCATTGCAGCCGGCTCGCTGCGCCCAGCCAAAGGATTCGCAACAGGATAGCTGGGCACCGGATGGAATACTCGCCTCCGCTTTCGCCGTGGATTCACCAGGAGGCCGTCAGTATCTGTGATGTTTGCCTGTAGATAGAAGTAAGCAGAGTTATTGCCATCCAGATTGGCATTGATGATTTTTCGTCTTCTTTCAGGTTTTGGAGTAGCGATAGGCTGCTGCAGGCTGCGGAGTGGATTCGGAGAAGTTGCCGAAAAGTCATTCCGGATACGCAGGTCAATCCCGGCAGTAGGCGAGGCCCTTATAGAAGATGGCGTGGGAGGCCGCTCGCTGCACGCAGCCATAGGAATTACAGCAGGATGGCAGGCCAACGGATGGACTGCTGGGCGCCAGATTTGCATTGGATGCACCAAGAGGCAGTCAGTAGCTGTTATATTTGCCTGTAAATAATGGTAATCAGAATTATTGCCATCCAGATTGGCATTGATGATATTTTGTCTTCTTTTAGGTATTGGAGTGGCCATAGCTTTTGGTTGTGCAGCTTCTACACACACAGATGAGGCTTCCTGGTGCGGATTTGAGCGGACTTGGCTTTCTTCGGCGGCAAATGCTGCGTCCATCTCGTCGTCGAGCACCTTCTCAAGTTGCTGCTGCAGGGACTTCATCTGCTCTTCGAGAAGCTGCTCTGGAGTAGGCGGAGGGAATTCGTGTGGTTCAAGCGGAGTCATTATGAGGCTTTGTATGTATTCGGGCTCAAAACGAATCTTCTGCGCCATTTCTAATCGATTCATTTCTCCTCTCCTCCTCCTCCGAAATAGTGAAGCTGCTAGCCTGCCGCTGGCTTTATCAAAGGTTTCTTCTGCAGAGTCAATGTTGTATGCATCTCGGATAACTTGATTTCTTGTGTACCTGCTAGCCTTCACGATTTTTCGTATTCGCATACCAATGCTCCCCATACAGGTAAGGCATATTGCCATATTTTTATTTATTTATTAAATTAATTGTTTATAAATAACCATTTTGCATCTTTTAGATAGCCGGCTCTGATGACCAATGATCCAGTTCAGTCTCATGGCTGCTGCTCTCACTCGAATTGCTAACTGGGTGGTATGGGCATGTAGCACAAGTTTCCTGTCCATTATCAAGCCTAGATAGCGATGCCTTGGCTTACTTTTGATTGCTTCGTTGTATATTTTTGGCGATAGCTCACCTATGCCATTTGCAATCGATCGAGAGGACATGGACCGTTTTGCTGGTATTAAGGCTGATGCACCATTTGGAAGCCCAGGCAGTGAAGTGTTCAAGATAACACTGATTTGTTCTAACTGCTGTACTGGCTTCTTTTTTAGCACATAGGATGATTGTGTCATCTGCGTAAGTAGAAAGCATCATGTTGTTATATATATTCGACTCAATGCGGTAGCGACATATCCGACGTGAAGACTGTGTAGAGTACAGGGCCGAGGACGCTACCCTGGGGCACTCATGCGCAAATCCTTCCAGGTCTCGTATTCCGTATCTCGGGAGTAGCTTCGCTAGCTTAAGTAGTAGACCATTATGCCAAACTCGGTCAAAGGCTTCGCTCACGTCAATAAATACGGCAGAACAAAATAACTGTTTCTCATATGCATCAAGAATATACTGTGTAACGCGTGCCAGTTGCTGCTCCGTGCTATTCTCTCTCATGAATCCAAAGTCAAAGTCAAAGTCTTCGCATTCAAACATTCTTTTCATGAGCAAGGTTTCAAAGATTTTAGAGAAGCCAGCCAAAAGGCTAATCAGTCGATAAGAGCAAACTTCATTTGCATTTTTGCTCGGTTTTTTAATCATTGTAATAGCAGCACATTTCCATTGTTTGGGGAAATGGCCATGTCTCAAGATGCAATTGTAAATATTTGTCAAGTGAATAATTACCTTTTGAGGTAACGCTTTAATGCCTCTGTTGTTTATTTGGTCCATGCCAGGAGCCTTTTTGTTTTGTAGAGATTTGATTTCCATCATAACTTCATTGGGGGAAATAGGCCTGAACGGGAGTCTATTTACATCGTATTCCCGCCCAAATTGTTGCCTCTGAAGCCAGGCAGGTTTAGTTGTTAAGCGTTTGAGCTGCGCTATTTCCTTACACTCCATAACTACCCTATTTCTAAATTCGTCGGAGTTTATGAGTTTTGGTGTGAATCTTTCTTCTAAATGTGACACAAAAGCTTCAGCTTTCTCCTCGCTACTCTTTGTCCACCTATAGCCTTCTCTACTACCACTACTGCTGGGAATTTTCAATGGCCAGTTTGGTTCTGGCTGCCTCATTAAAGTGTTTGTTAAGCGCCATAGTTTTTGCATTCTGTAACGATCTTGAGCGTCTACTTTTTTAAAAAGGTTATTGATCTGGTTATTTTTAGCCTTACGAAGGGCCGTTTTTAGCCGATGATTTGCTGCGTTGTATAACCTTCGCGTCTCCAAGGTGGGTCTGCGCGTATGCTCCCTTTTATGCTGCCATTTGAGCCTTAATAGTTTCTGTGTATTCCTATCTAGTGTCAGTTGCCCTGTGCGTGGGTGAGAACGCAGATTTATTAGCGAAGTTGCAGCCGCCGCTGCATTGTAGATGTTTTGATTTACAATATCGATCGCAGCCTCAATGTCTTCACCTGAGTTTATTTCCATGTTGAGATTGATATGCTGCGATAGGAAATCTTGGAATTTTTTGTTATTTGCTTTGCTTGGTAGTAGTCGGCGATTTGTTACCGGGACTGTCGTTGAGCCACAGATGCCCAGGTTAATGAAGATAGGAAGATGGTCAGATTGCAGATCAACTGCTGAATATGTGTGAATTCTGTCATAGTTTATGCCAGCATATACTGCCAAATCAATAGCGGAGGGCCTTTTTCTTTGATCAAATGGCTAGTGTGTGTCTCCCCCAGTGGCCAACACATTTAAGCAGGTGTTTGCATGGATCGCGTTCATTAAAACTCTGCCTCTTTTACAGGATCGCACATTGCCCCACCATGGGTGCTTAGCGTTCCAGTCCCCGCAAACTATAAATTTGGAGCCATAACAGAGTTCGCTCATGTACTTGAATAACTTTTTGAAGTGCTGCTCCGTCCAGGTGATAGTTGGCGGGCAATATATTGGCGCTAGAGCAATGACCTCATTATTGTTAGTGGTTAATGCGATGGGGGCACACTGTAAGAAATATTCTGTAATTGGTTCAAGTGCAATGTGCTTGAGACCAATTTTGACATAAATGGCTACTCCACCTTTCCTTCTGGAGGAAGGGTGTGAGGCAGTATACAGTATTTATGGTCATTTATGGTTAGATTGTCTGTTATTGTGGAAGTGGGGTCATTTGAGGTTATGCGTGTTTCCATAACCATCATTATGTCCACGTTATTACGCTGCATAAATAGTTCTAACTCCAAAATTTTGTTTTTTAGACCACAGGACCACGATTTTGAGAGAGCTGTTGTGCTGGGCACCTGTAGTAGCAGTAGTGGTATGGGTTAAATTATTTGTATTTACATTTGTGGTGGAAGTAGCTAGAGGATTGGCTGTATTGTTGGCCCTAGTAGTGTTTGTAGTATACGGTATTTCGGCGTAATTATTTATTTGCAATGTCATTAGCGGTGGAAATAGTTTGTCCTTTATTTGAGATAATAAAAGTATGCAATAGATCTATAAGGGCATCCATTTTTTTGCCCATTTCACTTACAAGGAGAAGATTTTGGTGCACCACCTGCATTAGCTGGTCATTCACATATGGGGCTCCAGGCTGCTGGTATCGCTGTGGTTGGGGGGCGTGCTTCTGTGACTCTCGCTGCTGTTGTTGATGCCCACGAGAGGAGGGGTGTGGCCTGCTGATGCTGTTGCCCTGAAGGTCATCGGATGGTTGATTTTTGTTGCTAAAAGGCTGGAGGTTTGGCGTCTTATTAGTGTACCGGCTGATGGTGGGCTGTGGGGAGTTGTTTTGTTGTTGCTGCAGGTTAGCCGGCGCAGGCTTTTGGGTCTTTCGCTGCTGCTGGTGATGCCCGCGAGGGGCCCTGTTGATGTTGCTTTCCTGCTGGCCAACAGACAGTTTATTGTTGTTGCTGAAAAGTTGACTAAAAAGCTGGCGATTTGGGGCCTTGTTAACGTTCTGCCTGTTGGTCGGCTGGGAGCTGTTGTTGTTGTGCTGCTGCTGCTGCGGGTTTTGGTGTGGTTTAGGTAGGTGGTGTTTTTGTTTTCGCTGCTGTCATCTCAAGCTTTTGTTAATTTCCCCGCTGTAAGCTGCATTGTGCCGAGTGGAGTTGTTGTTCTTCTGGTGCTGCCAGTTTGTCCGCTTCTGTTTTCCAATAGCAATGTGCGCCCGGTAGGATTTGAGTGTTGCCTGGGCTTGCTTAAACGCCTTGCAGCCCCTATAGCTGGCAACATGTCCTTCCCCACAATTGGCACACTTAGGATTTGAGATCTTAGCCTCGGCGCACGCTGTGGATGGGTGTGCCCCGGCACATTTTTGGCAAATGTGGCCAAAGCATTGGCAGCGGTGGCATTGAACAGGGTCAATGCGTCTCATTTGTCGTTCGACTGAAATTTCCTGGTTTCCCATAGTAGTCCGTGATAGGATTCTGTCATTCCCATTGTCTAAAGTTGGTTCCAATTCAACTTCAAACATGTTTAGCGGCTTGCGCCTGCGTCTATGTTTAATTACATTTACATAACGCACTAAAAGGCACATCTCACCAATTAATTTGCGTATCCAATCGCAAGGTGATGCAGATTTCTCAAGATGATAGTAGATGGTAGCAACGTTCCTTGCGCAGCTGGTGTGTATGCATATTTATATTGTCTGCATCCAGTTTGGCCATGACTCTGTTGTAGGTTTCCATATCGCCGCAGTCCAGTTTGATTTTGTTACCCCTTACACTGGTAGTGGTAAATTTATTTTGTTCTCCTGGTGCGTTATTAAGGGATTCTATTAAAGGCTGGATGTTAGAAACGTCATGCAGATAGATGGCTGGTATTTTAAAATCTGTGATAGGCCGTTGAGGTTCCTTCTGGTCTGCTGTCTTGTATTGTTGCTGCTGGTGCGGCAACTGACCCTGATCCTGCAGGTGGCTCTGCTGAGTTTGCTGCTGTTGCTGTTGTTGCTGCTGACTCGAGCCTGAGTCACCTGGTATCTCTGCAACGTCATCCCGTGTGTATGGATCCATTTCCATAGCTTCGCTGGGATGTCTGCTTTTTCCTGCATCGCCGGCTGCTGCCGTCGCAGTTTTGGAAAGAGTTTTGGCCAGTTTGGCCGCAATAGTGGGCCCAATATTCGTTTTAACCGCCTCTATCACTATAGCAGCAGTGACAGATTGGGGACGCTTGGGTCGGTTAGGCGCAAAAACGAGTTGGAGACGATTACCGCGGAGCTTGTGTTAGACAGTGCTGGAAGGGCATCGACGTCGGTGCCGCGCAGAGAGACCTGCACGGTAGCAAGGACCCATCAACGAAGGGGCCCACCTGGAACGAGGAGCATTTTAACGCTGCGATCACCGAGAAAATGGTCCGCTGGGGAATCGTTTTTGATGGGTCCGGCGACCCGTTAAGTTTCCTTGAGCACGTGCAAGAGAGGGCAGCCACATATAGGATAGATCTACGACACTTATCACAAGGAATCCTCGTGTTGTTGACCGGTCGGGCCGAGAGTTGGTTTCGAACGAGCCGCCTTAGTGGAGAACCATGGGAGACCTTCCGCAAAGAGTTTTCAGAGTTTTTTTTGCCTCCCCGGTCCTTCAACGGCTAGAGGACGAGATCCGAACCCATTTTCAACAACCAAAAGAAGCGTTTAAAAATGTACCTCGTGGACATTCGACTAATGATGCAGCGCTCGGGATACACCGAGGCTCAGGAATTGGAAGGATACCGATTCGACGTGATCACGGACCATCTAGCCCTGAAATGGATCAACTCGATCGACAACCCTACTGGACGGATAGCACGTTGGGCTTTAGAGCTGCAGCAGTATCAATTCGATATCCACTATCGCCGAGGGAAGCAAAACGTGGTAGCATATGCACATTCCCGCCAAGCATTGGAGTTACTACATCAGGCTCTGGAAGAAGAGTCACAGTGCAAGTGGATCAGGAAAATGTAGGCAAGAATCAGGCAGCAGCCGGGCAAATACGAAGACTACCGAGAGTGGCGAGAGTGGACAACTGTATCGGCGACTGCACACCGTGCCCGAAGAGGAAGACTCCACCCCATGGAAACTCTGCGTCGCTGCGGACCATAGACGACGCGTACTAAAGGAATGCCATGACCACCCGACGGCCGGACATCTACGAATCCGAAAAACAAGCACACGAGTCGCCCAAAAGTACTACTGGCCAGGCCTGTTCCGAGAAGTCGCCAGATACGTTCGCCAATGCGTAGTGTGCCAAAAATACAAGGTGAGCCAGTTCAAACCGGCGGGGAAAATGTTCCCCAGACAAGTTGACGAGCCCTTCAGCGTGCTATGCGCCGACTTTGTTGGACCGTTGCCCCGCTCCAAACATGGAAACACCGTCCTCCTTGTCTTCTTCGACGCATTTAGTAAGTGGGTCGAACTGGTGCCTCTACGCAAGGCAACTACGCCACACCTGGAAAGATCGTTCCGAGAAAGAATCCTCAGCCGCTTTGGTACCCCTCGTACCTTCGTTTGCGACAATGGCGCAATACATCGACGAAAAACAGAACACTTGGGACGAGCTCTTGCCAGAAATCACGCTCGCGACTAACTCTAGCGTGTCCGATTCAACGCGATTCAGCCCCGCGTTTTTGATCCAAGGTCGCGAGCCAAGACTGCCAGGCGCCTTGTATGATGAGGTTACGCCAGGAACGGGAACCAGCATCGCCGACCCGGAGACCAGAGCCCGACAGATGAGAGAGGTGTTCGAAATCGCAAAAACAAACTGCGACAAAGCATCAGAGGAGCAAAAACGACATTACAACCTCCGCCGTAGGGAATGGAAACCGGCTATCGCCTCCAAGTTTGCCTCGAAATTCGAGGGACCATACCGGTGACCAAGTTTCTCTCTCAGAATCTCGTCTGATTACATATTCTAAACGGACGTAAGCAGCGATCAGCCAGTGAAAGACCTGAAGGCATTCTACCCGACCATCGACGAAGATGACGAAAAGACCGACCAGAGCAGGACGGACAGTGCAGGCGACCCGGACCGAACCAATATACAACAATCTTGATTACAACGCGGATCTACTCAAATCGCCACAACGATGCTGACCCCCCGGATACACAGAGACGAACCAATCAGGAACCCGGATATCTTGCGAGGAACGATGCACCGAACGAGGCGTGCGTGGCTGCTCCTCCTGGACACATCCGCTTCAGGAACCCGGATATCTTGCGAGGAACGACGCACCGAACGAGGCGTGCGTGGCTGCTCCTCCTGGACACATCCGCTTCAGGGACCCGAATATCCTACGAAGAAGCGGGCGTGGCTGTTCCTTCAAGGGCAAACCGCAACCGTGATTGTACCGAAGGGACCAACCAAGGCCTACATTTTGGAGATTCACATTAAGTCTATAACCACTACGCCGCACTCGTAGGGTATCAAAGTCTTCCTTGCCTGTAGTCGACAAGTCTATTCCTATTCACAGCTCATCGAACGCTAGAGACCCTAGAGAACACTAGAGAACCACGACTAAAGCCAAGTCCGAGCCCCCAGTCGACTGGGAGATCAGCGAGGAACTGATTCTTCGCCCCACTCCGAGAGAATGCCAAGTCCACCCAGAGGTCCTCAGCTGGGAAAATCTATGCGGCGAAATCGTAAGCTGGCCACGCGTGGGCCAGATCCCCGAGGTGCACGATCCAGGCTCCAGTCAACCCCGACCAGGTCGTCGAAGAGCACGCGCAGGGCCCTGGACGCGCCACCGCAGGAGAAGCAGCCGACTTCACCGCTCCGGGTCCGAGCCCCGACGAGGGGGCAGAGGCCATCAATATTCCTGACGGGCAGCCAGGTGCCACCGCTTCCGGCACTCTTCGAGGCTACTCTTGATATGCCCAACCTTCTCGAACGGATAGACGGGGCAGACATCGCCCCCGAAGATGCAGGACCGCCGGCCATCAGCGACTTTGACGCCATCTCGCTTCCCGAAGACATCGCCCCCGAAGATGCAGGACCGCCGGCCGTCAGCGACTTTGACGCCATCTCGCGTCCCGAAGACATCGCCCCCGAAGATGCAGGACCGCCGGCCGTCAGCGACTTTGACGCCATCTCGCGTCCCGAAGACATCGCCCCCGAAGATGCAGGACCACCGGCCGTCAGCGACTTTGACGCCATCCTGCGTCCGGAAGACATCGCCACCGAAGACACAGGGCTACCAGACGCCAGCGATCTGGATGCCCTCCTACATCCCGAAGGCGGCAGTCCGGAGATACCAGAAACGTCGAGCCCCACCCCAGCTGTTCGTTGGGTGACTGGAGAGGCGGATTGGAGAGTACGTACGCCCGGCGGCCGGCTGCCCGACACCCTGAAGGCCCGGCTCCGGGCACAACTCGTCGACCTGCGGCGTAAAGATGTCCGATTCTTGGCAGAGGCGGACAACACCTTCTTCCAGGTCCACATCAGCAAGACGAGCAAAGTAACCATTCGATCACGGCCGTGGCGAGAGCGAGGAGTCGATTTTCGGAAGCGAGCGAAGACGGAACGCCGCGGAGTGACTAGAAAAGCAAGAAAAAGTGTTGAACGGCCGGGCGCCCAAGAAGAGAGGAGAAGCATGGACGAACTGCGGGAGCACCGCAGCCAAGCCAATAAAACTTCGATCACATGACTAAGAATCCTACTGCTTCCATTTGCTTTCCCCGGTCGGACCACCGGCTGTCCCTACGCTCCCGCCCTGACTCTGGCAACAGGGTTTCTACCCTGCTGGAGTGAGAAGCGGTATACGTTCTCTCCCTTTACTCCTTTACTTTCTGGCAACGACGTGCGCTTGTTTTGTAAAGAACATAAAAGGTTTCGATACAATGCAAGCCATCGGCCGAGTGCGGTCTTCCGGGTTCATCGACGGAGGAAAGTCGACGCCGCGAAAATCTGCGACGATCACCAAGAACGGCAATGTGCACCCCGACGCGGAAGTGTATTTGTAAAACCCGCAGACCCAGAAATACGGGCCTATAAAAAGACGGCGACGAGAACCAAAGTGCAACTTACGCGGAGACCCGGTCCGGAGTACAGACGCGGTACCCGGAACTCACAAGAAGACATCGGCGACAATTAAAATAAGTTCATTGAAACCGCTAGGAAGTACAATAAAGTGTCGAATTATCAAAGTAAAAACACCCGATTGCGTAAGTTCACTACAATTAGTCGAGGCACCGACGCCACCCCGCCCCGAGTCCACGCAGCCGTTTCGTATGCACGACTAGCGACGCCCATTCTAGCCCGATCCGCCCCTATACGATAGGCCGCCCCCCGACGCCGCCCTTACGGTTCCATCCAATTTCTACAAATTTCTTGTGGATTGACCCCTGGACGTGACTGAGCTTACCTCAGCCTGAAATAGGTCCATCACAAGTGTCGCCCGAGCAGGGACCCAAGGGAACGTCAGCGAGGGTCTGTGGAATAAAACCCCACGGCCACTAGAGCAAGAACACAAGAGAACAACCCAAAGAAAACCCCGACCTCGCGCAATATCAACGGCAAGAATTGAGCAACGAGCAGACGAAAGCGCGACACAGCGACAGAGAAACGCGAACAGTGCCGTCACCCCGAGAAGAAATTCGAAGCGTCAGCCGCGAAGCTCGACACAGTGCCCTAGTGAAGGAAAAGCGCAAGCATAGCGAAACAGCCAACTCGAGCAACAATCGGAGCGATGGAATCCCATACAGAGGAACCGCCCAGTGGGTATTACCCTGGAGAATTCATCGCCAACCCAGGGGTGAGTACCGGCTGGATACACAAACGTCGCCGAGAGGAGCTGGAGTCCTTCGCGGAGGAATTCGGATTCAGCCGCGTGGGTAACGTGGAAGATTTGCGGAGGAGTTTCGCCGAACTAGTCGCCGGGCCCCTCGAATACGATGCCTGGGTCAGGTTGGCAGAGCTCGAGCGGCAGTACGCCAGATCGCCAGGACGAGCCAGATCGACGGAAGACGGACCGCAAACTCAGCCTACAAGTTCCAGGAATCATGGAGGGCAAAGCCAGCACCTCACCGACATCGATAACCGCCGAAGATCTACCGAAGATCTACCGCCCCCGGAGCCAAGGCCTTCGCCCATGGGAAGGATCTTGCCGACAGCAGGAGGAAATGGCCCCACAGATGGTCATTACTACAGTCACGCCGCACAGATGGCGGAACGGATCCGAAAGTGGGGAATCCAGTTCGACAGGCCGGCCGACCTACTGTCGTTCGTCGAACTACTGGAAGAGCGTGCCCTCTCGTACGGGGTAGACATGAACTACGTGCCGCGAGCCATGGCAGAGCTCCTCACCGACCGAGCCAACCGTTGGTTCCGCACCAGCCGACTCCAGAGCACCTCATGGGCCGATTTCCGCCAGGAATTCCTAGCCTTTTTCCTGCCTCCCCGGTACTTCGAGCAATTGGAAGACCAGATCAGGGACCGCCAACAAGCGGTGGGCGAACCGTTCAAGGACTTCGTCATCGAGCTCCGGTTGCTCATGCACCCCGCCGGGTACGACGAAGCCAAGGAACTTAGCCGGATCTATGACAACACCCTCCCGGCGTACCAGCTGTACGTGCGAAGACACGAACTGAGAAGTCTGACGCAAATAACAATGTTGGCCACAGAGTTCGAGAGCATCCAGGAACGAAACGTACCAGCGATCCTCATCCCCCCTCGACAACCACCCAGGTACACGCGGCCAACGGCACAACAAAACGAAAGCGGGACGAGTCGGGCCCAATACCGAAAGCACCACTGGAACACCTCGGAACCCGCAAGAAAGCCGCACCAAGCCGGCGCTTCGGCACAGGAAGCGACACATCGAATGATCACCACCCCCATCGCCAACCCACACGCAGCCTGTCGACGCTGCTGAGAAGCTGGACATATTGCTCGCGTGGCAGGTGAGGAAAGCGCGCCGTGGGATGTTGCCGCCGGGACCCGTCGGGAAACGACTCGCGTCCCCAGCTGTAACGGGAACAGCCGGGCACGACGCTCCCTCAGACAACCAACTAAGAAACCCGCTACAAGTACACGACCATCGGAGGACGGCGCGCGGAAGCCACGGTCGACACCGGGGCGTCCCGAAGCTTCATCAACGCCGACCTCGCCCGCAAACTCGGCCGCGATAACGACCTGCGAGCCGCATGCGTCCCGATACGCCTAGCCGACGGCTCGGCTCGCGAGATAACTCAGATCTTGCTAGCGCGCGTCAAACTAGACGAACAAGAGGTACAGATGCCACTCCTCGTACTACCCAATATGGTAGAGCAAGCCATCATAGGGATAGAATTCCTGTGCGCCATTGAAACCACAATACAATGTGGCGCCACACGCCTCCATCTCCAAGGCCCCCAACGCCCCATCCCAAACACGCCGATTATCACAGCCAGCCAAGTACACGCCCCTGGACCCACGAACTCGAGACCTCCGCCGCCAACGAATTCCCCGCCACGACACGAGACAAGAGCACAAGGAACACAGAACCCATGGCCACAACGAGGCAACCCCAAACTAAGCAGAGCCACGAAGAAAGCGAGCCGGTCTCCCGAGGGCACCGACGCGGTTCCACCAACGAAAGGAAAGGAACCAAGGACGCCCCTCCAGAAGACAACCCGGCCCCAGCAACGACAGCCGCCACGCAGCAGCCAGGCGCTCGAGGTACCACCTCCGACCGCCACCCTGGCCCACGAACGCGTCGACACCGCCCTCGACGCGAAGACGACCCCTACGACACCGACCGACCCGCTACTCCCGTGTCCTCTCAGGCAGGAACCGGGAAAGGCGATCACTGCCACACGAGGCACCCACCGGAACTCCGACGCACCTGGAGCCGACGCACCATCGATCGTCCCCGACATCATGGAACGCCTCCCGGATAACCCCTCGTACGGCGCCGGCACCACGCCTGGAGCCATGTCGGTGAACTTCATCGCCCAAACTAGCCGTTGGTCAAACGCTACGATCGCCATCGAGACACGCACGTTCGTACATCACGCTGAGGACGACGTCGCGCAAGGACCCCCAGGACACACACGAGCCCCCTACTCATGATCGAGGCACCTGCCGTCGTCGCCAGCATAAGCGAATACACTCACGAAGTCGAACCACCAAGCGCATTCGACACAACGATCCTCCCCGAGAACCCCGACTACACTTGCGACCCAGGAATCGACGACCCACCTGAGGACGATTCGGAACGAATCTCCGACCCATGGCCTCCCGACATCGCGCCGAAAATACGGAAATTTCTAGACGAGGAACTGCCAACACTCGCGGGCCTCCGAGGGACGACGGGCCTAACTGAACACACCATCGTCATGAGGGACAACCGACCCATTAAACAACGGTACTACCCGAAAAATCCAGCCATCCGGCGGATCATCGATGAACAGGTCGACCAACTGATAGCTGAGGACCTAATCGAACCGTCCCGGAGCCCCCACAGCGCGCCAATCGTCCTGGTCCGCAAAAAGGACGGGAGATGGCGCATGTGTGTAGATTATCGGCAGCTAAACAAGCGTTCTATCCCGGACGCGTACCCGCTACCCAGGATCAACTACATACTAGAGCGACTCCGAAATGCCCGCTTCATCACGGCCCTAGACCTGAGAAACGGGTATTGGCAGATACCACCAAAGGCCCGCGACAGCCGGGAAGCCACGGCATTCACGATACCCGGCCGAGGATTATACCAATGGAAAGTAATGCCTTTCGGTTTACACTCCGCGGGAGCCACGTTTCAACGGACCCTCGACGCCGTTATCGGCGCAGACATGGAACCATTCGCGTTCGCATATCTCGACGACATCGTCATCATCGGGAAAAGCTTCCAGGAACACCTGAACAACGTGAAAGAAGTTTTCGCACGACTGCGGAAGGCAAACCTACGGGTCAACACGGACAAGTGTGCCTTATTCCAACGCCGGATAAAATACCTGGGCCACATGACGGGTCATCGCATACGTCAGTCGACGCCTCAACAAGGCAGAAGAAAACTACTCGGCCACCGACAAGGAATGCCTCGCCGTCTTGTAAGGAAGTTCTCAGGCCGAGGTACAGCATCTCAGTTCCTCAGTCTGTCCAGGTCCCGGTCCTTCCCCACAGCAAAATTTGTTGTGTGAGGTCCTAAGGGGAGAGCTGTTCGCAGCGAAAGCGCACCCGTGGGGTGGATCGAGGCGTGGGTGAACCCGTGCTTGGGGAGCTGCAGAGACGTGCGTTGGGGGTCATGCGTGGCGGGAGAAGGGGGTTTGGGTCAGGGGTCGGAAGGGTTGGGGAGAGGGGAGCCCAGCTTAGCAGATGCCGCATGATCCACGACTCACATCTGCGTCGCCGGGTCCCCAGGGCGAGGGTGTAGGAGAGGGAACCCAGCTTTGCGGATGCCGCGTGAATCCACGACTCACATCCAGTATCGCCGGGTCCCCAGGGGAGAAATGTACGAGAAAGGGAAGCCCAGCTTGGTGGATGCCGCATGATCCACGACTCACATCCACTTCGCCGGCCCCACGGAATAGGGAAGAGAGGGGGAGGGGCTGAGGGACTCCAACGGGCGAAAGTTCTGAAGCCGGTGGGTTGAGGTGGGTGTCTTTATTGTGGGGGAATAAACGACAAAAATTTAATAGCTACCATGTGGATTTCGATACGCATTTAACATTTTGGGAAACTTCTACTCCTGAGCTTACACCCTGCCTACTGCACCGATCCCGCCCAGAGATCACATACGTGAGGTGGCTCACCACTTATATTTTTATTCACTTCTCGCGGGGTCGGGGCACTGTTTGTTTTTTCCAACCGTTCTGGTTCAGCCCTCGGAGATCACTCCCGAGCCTGGCCCGCGCTGGCCCGTGCCAGGCCTCTGCTTTTCTTTTTGCAGCCGTCGGCTCTCTCCCTCGGCTGCGTGGGCGTAAGACCGATCGGCGGCTTCTCTGCCGCTTCGCTCTCTTCCCTGCTGGCTCTCTTTGTTGCGTAGTATCCGTCTTTCTTTCGTGTTGGTTCTCATAATTCTACTACTAAGTAAAAAGGCCTCACCATTTGTGGTTCTCTGAGCCTATTTCTTACTTTTAATTTGGGGAAAATAAAGATTCAGCGTTGTCTGTGTCATAATAGTACTACAAAATGAAGTAATAATCTAAAAATGAAGTAATAATGAGATAATAAGCCCCCCCGGGTTTGTGCCTTCAGGGGATGGTGTTGTGGTCAGGTTTTCTTTTGTGGAGGCTTATGCCTTCACACTCCCTGCCTACTTCGGGGTGGGGCGCGGTGAAATGCGCACCAAATTTCCGCTGATGGACACGCGGAAGCGTTTGCCGTCGTGGTATTCTAGGCTGCGGATCCGGCTGCGCCCGTGCCGCACCGCGTTTGCCTGAGCGCTGGCGCCTTCCAGCAGGCTTTGCGGGATGCGGCGGTAAGGCGTGCTTATCCGCCAGGCGACTGGGGCGATTGGCCATGCCTGTTCCTCCGGCAAAACATTCAGCTCGGGCATCTCCTCGAACGCTGAGAGCAGTACGCCCGCCTCTGCCTCTTCCAAGCCAATGACAGGTCGCTGTCCTCCTTTGGGTGACTCGGGTTTCCTGGTTCGGCCTCTCGGGCCGTGCAGCCCGTCGGGTCCGGGTTCGGGGCGTTGTGGTCGGTGGGAGCTGGCGATAGCCACTCCATTGGTGCGTAGTTCAGCGGCTGCCAATCGCGATTCTTCTTTCTTTCCGGGGCTGCCGCCTCCTCCTGCGCGTCCCACTCCTGCAGTCTGGCGTGCCACCCGTCGTCCCAGCTGGTGTCCGGGATCGGGCCGTTTGGGTTCTCCTGCCCTCCCAGAATGCGGGCTACCTCCTCGTCCCCGTCATCCCTGGGTATCGGGGACACGGGTCCGTCCTCCAGGCCGAGTTCCTGGAGTAGCTGGGCAGCTCATTGCCGGTTACGCGTCTCGGTGGCTCGTCCTCGCCCTGAAGGGCGATGTTCCGGAGCCGTCGGGGCAAGGCTTCGTCCAGACTGCTGTCGCGGATCCGTAGCGGAGTGGTGTCGTCCTCTCCTAGGAGCTGTACCTCGTCGCTGCTTGCTGAATCGTTGTCCGACGCAGGGATGATTTCCCTCTCGGGCCTGGGTCGACGTGTCCTGGCTCGACGCGTCTTCGAGGCTCCTTGGCCTGGATGCTTGCGGCGGCGTGGGCGTCTGAGGGGCTCCTGCTGGGCCCGGCCAGCTTGGACCTCCTCGTCCTAGTCCGATGATCGCATCGCCTCCACTGTGATGATCCCAGACGGGTTGTCTCGCGACGTGCTCGGATGGACGATGTCGTTGAGCCATGCCCAGGTCATTGTCATAGGTCATGGGGCGACGGTGGGCCTTCGGGGCGGGCCCGACGTCGGGATGGCCTAGGCGGCCTGGGTGGTCGCGGTATCGCTCCAGTTGCTGGGCCATGCTGCGCGGTGTTGCCCGGTTCCGCTTGCGGGGTCGGGGAGTGGTGTCTCGTTTGTGTTTGGCTGGTCGTGGTCGTGGTAGGCCTTGAGGTCGGCTAGTCCGGCGGTTCGTCGTTGTCTTCCCGGATGCTTCTGGAGTCGTGCAATGGTGGGGGAAATAAATTTTACTACTTTGTAAGGCCCCTCATATTTGGGAGCCAGTTTGGCAGCGAAGTTGTCCGCCGCTTTGGACAGGTGATGTTGGCGTAGCATCACGAGCGTCCCGATCGTGGGTCTCCATTCGCGTCGACGTAGTTGTAGTTCCTGCTCTGCGTGTGTGATGCCTGCTGGGTATTTTCCTGTACGATAGCGAAGATTTCCTTGAGTCGCTTGGCCTTGTCGGTTGGGATCTCTGTCACTTCGCCTAGTCCTGGGGTCGCCTCTTCGTACACTGCTCCAGGCAACCGAGGTTCCCGGCCGAGTACGATGAATGCTGGGCTGAAGCCTGTGGTGTCCGATGTGCTGCTGTTGATGGCTAGGCTGTGTTCGGGCAGCAGCTCGTCCCATGTCCGCTGGTCTCCATCGATGTACTGGGTGATCGTCCTGTTGGCTCGTTCCGTGGGGTTTTGTTGTGGGGTATAGGGCTTGCTGCCACGGCGATAGGTCCTCCAGTTCCAGGGAGGTAATGGTGGCCAAGATCGTGTTCTCGTTGTCATCCGAGTCGGCGGGGCGAAACGGGTTGCGTTCCCGAGCTATCTCGGCGTCGGCTAATGGCTTCAGTTGGTGCTCCGTCGTCGGGGTTTCTGTGATCTCGACCTGTGGTGTCGGGGTTCGTGGCTTGCGTGATGTCTGTCGTGTTGGGTGACTACGTTGTGACTCCCGGTTCGATGAGCTGGCCCTGGATTGATCCCACGGGGCCGCAGCTATCTTTGCTGGAGTATCCTGGTGATTCCTGTGTCCTGTTGCTGACTCCCGGTTCGACGAGCTGGCCCTGGATTGATCTAGTGGAGCCGTAGCTGTCTCTGCCAAAGTCCCTTGCTTCCTGGTGTGTCCTGTTGGTGACTCCTGGTTCGACGAGCTGGCCCTGGATTGATCCAGTGGAGCCGTAGCTGTCTCTGCCAAAGTCCCTGTTGTGTTGCGTTGTCCTGTTGGTGTCGGGATTCGTGCCGGGGAACTCGCCATGGTGGCGTAGCCCTGGGGTTGTTGCTTGATCTTGTCGGGTACGGTCTTGTTGTCGCGGCGGTTGGATGGTTCGTGGTTGGCTGTGGGGTTTTGGTCTGAGGCTGGTCTCGGATGGCAGTGGAGTCCGCAAACGTGACGACCCGTGGGCGTGGCTGGCCGTTTTCCCGCAGTTCCGGCAGGCTCGTTGTACATCGATCGCTTGCTCTTCCTCCTGGCCGATTCCGCGGTTGGCGATCTCGGTTTTCCCGGGTGTCTCGTGTGTGGTGCCCCGTTGGGGGTTGGTTCCATTGCCGGTAAAGGCGGAGTGCTTCTCGGTCCCGCGCGGTTTCGTAGGCAGAGACGAGCTGGGTCAATTCTGTGAGGGATCGGAAATCCTGTCTGCGCGTGTACATTTGATACACCGGGCGGAGATTTTCGTAGATCCGCTCGAGTTCCTGTTCCCGAGTGTACTGGGATCGCTGCATCATCAGACGTAATTCGATAAGGTAATCCCGGAAGGATTCCTTCGGCTTCTGTTCCCGACTTCGTATGGTGTCTTCCAGCCGCTGGAAGTATCTGGGTGGCAGGAAGAATTCTAGGAATTCTTTCCGAAAGTCTGTCCAATTCTGTCCCTGCATCTGAAAAGTTCGGAACCATCCTTCGGCCTTACCTGTAAGGAGACCGGAGATGGCTCGCGGCAACTGCTCGGGACTCCCGCCGTATGATTCCACTCGCTCCTGGAACCTTTCCATGAACGCTAGTGGGTCCGCGTGGCCGTCGAAAGTAAATCCCAATTTGGAGTTTGTCCGCCAGTAACGAGTACGAGATCTCACCCCCTCCGGGGCGTGAGAACCGATGTCCCTGAGGAAAACGTGGCTGTTCTCCTTCAGCGGTTGTCTGGTGGCTAGGCGTGGCCAGGGGTCCAGTGGTAGTGGGTCCTGGCTCGTGGTGCTTGCTGGACGCCTCTGGTCTGGTGCCTTGGAGTGGTCCTTGGGCAGCTCGTTGTGGTTGCTCGTCCTGGGCGGCCGGTGTCTCGGTTGCTGTCTCGCGGTATCCCTGGGTGGATCCTTGGCTCGTGCTGGGCAGCTCGGGTATAATCAATCGCAGTTTTGGTCCCTCCTTGCTGTCTTCCATCTTCGTCCGGCTCCCTGGCCCGGGTGACGTGGCTGGGTTCCGGTGGTCCCTGGGGCTCGGTATGTTCCCAAAGTGCGTAGTCAATTCATCTAGCCTTGCCTGCACGGCTTCCGGGTGCCCAGGGCGTGCGATGAATACGGTGATCCGGCTCCGTAGATCCTCCACCGTCCCGGTTTCTCCTAGTCCAAACTCCTTAGCCAGGCTCTGCAGCTCGTCCTTCCTGCGGGACGCTATCCAGCGGATGTTCATCCTGATCCTGTTCCACTAATCGGGGCACCAGTGTGAGTCGTTATCAGCACGGTACTGGGTCAGGGCTCCTGTACTAGGATACACAGCAGTGGGTGGGGGGTCCTGTCGAAGGATACGTGGCAAGGTACTGGATCGGTGATCCTATATAGGATACACGGCACTGAGGTGGGTGGTCCTGTTTGAAGGACACGCGGCACGGTACTCGATTGATGATCCTGTACTGGGATACACAGCACTGGGTTGGATGATCCTGTCGAAGGATATGTGGCACGGTACAGGGAACGGTTCCCTGTGGAAGCTCGGTAATCTCTCTCTGACTGCTCGGTATTAACTGTCTGACTGTCCGGTGGTAACTCCCTGACTGCTCGGTGGTAACTCCCCGACTGCTCGGTGGTAACTCCTTGACTGCTCGGTGGTAACCCTCTGACTCGTGTTCCTGCTCCGCCTTATATTGGCCGTGGCCATTCCTTTCTGACCGAGGGCCCCTCTGCCATCTAGCTGTTCCTCTGCCTTCGCCCTCTGTCCCCCGCTGCTCCGTTGTTCTACCGCTGCTTGGCTTCTCTGTCACTGGCTCGCTGCTCTGTCGCTGCTACTTTGCTGCTCTTCTCCGCTCTGCCGCTGGCTCGCAGCTCTGTCGCTGCTGCTTTGCTGCTCTTCTCCGCTCTGCCGCTGGCTCGCTGCTCTGTCGCTGCTGCTTTGCTGCTCTTCTCCGCTCTGCCGCTGTCTCGCTGTTCCGCCGCTGCCGCTTTGTCGCCGTCGCGTGCCAAAGTTCTAGGCGCCGTCCGCGGACATTTTCTCCCGGCCCGCGGTGTCTCCGGCGTCTCTCCCCGTCTCGTTCTACTACGTAGGTGGCTGGCTGCGTGGTTTTCCGCGTGGTTTTCGCCGGCGCGTCTGGGACACGTGCCGGCGGCTGTTGCTTGAGGGGGTATTAGGTAAACCAGCCTCAGCTGTGCACAAGTCGAGGGATCAAAGATTGCTGCTGGCTATTCGCCGGGGCTCTGATTTTGGGCTGCTAATCCCTGATTTGAAGTTTTCTGCTGCTGCTTAGTTCCCTTTTCACTTTTCACTGCTTTTCACTTCTCCCCTATGCTCACCGACTCTCCCCTCGTGGGTCCCTGCTCGGGCGCAGCGACGTGCTCGTGCTGATGCACCATTTGGAAGCCCAGGCAGTGAAGTGTTCAAGATAACACTGATTTGTTCTAACCGCTGCAATGGTTTCTTTTGCAGCACATAGGATGATTGTGTCATCTGCATCATGTTGTTGTACATATTCGACTCAATTCTTTCATTTTGTTCTGACAGGTGCGGTAGCTGCATATCCGACGTGAAGACTGTGTAGAGTACAGGGCCGAGTACGCTACCCTGGGGCACTCCTGCGCAAATCCTTCCAGGTCTCGAGCGTATTCCATTGTTTCCGTTTACAAAAAATGTTCTATCTGCTAAATAACTTTTTAAAACGTTGTAATATGTAAACGGCAGTAGCTTCTGTAGCGCCATTTGGCTAATAATAATTGTTATTAGGATCGTATTTCATGAAGTCTAGTGTAAGTTAGGCTAGGGCAAAGCGGGAGCGCAATAAAAGCTCGCTCTCTCGCTCTTGGCGAATTTGCCCCGCTTTGCCACCGTAGGTAAGGTAGGCACAGAAGAAATTGTTCAAATATATGAAGAGAAGTCGAGAAAAATCTATGAAAACGAACGCACGCACTCCTTTTTTTCGTCGTTTTAAAATATAAATTTGCAGTCACCCAAGTTTTTTCGGTATCTTTTATTTAGAAAAACTATTCTAAATTTTCATGGCGCCCCGGGTGGACTTGCAATTTAAACGTATTAATTCAAGTGGAAGGCAAAAGTGACAGTGACAAAGTGGAGAAAATATCAATAGCCAAAATCTATTATACCTACATGTACATGCATATGTGCTGCAGCTAAATTGCCAAATTGACCGCGACGTGTGTGCAAAAAATTCAACAAACAAAACTAAAAATCACCGCGTCGGTCGTGCAATACCCTGTCTGCAGCTATATACAAAAGGAGATATATACATATACCATCTACCAAAGGAGATCCAAGTGGAGCATCCAGCATAAGAAGAGGAGAGTACAGCACCTAGAATTTCCAATCTTCTCAAGAGGTATTTGTGCAAAAAATTGAAAGCTCGAGTGAAGACGAAAAGATTAAAAAACTCGCAATTATTGTCTTGTGCTGAAACAATTGTACCTCGCTTTCAATTCTTTGCACATATGTACGTATGACAAAGTAGAGCTCGATTGCATGCTGTAGTTAGAGTTGAGCATATATATTAATACATATATACATATGTACATCTAACCCTCTTGGACGCAATAACTACACATATTTTAACTGCAATCGCTGTCACCCCTTTCCCCTTTCTCGTTTTCGTTGTGTCAAATATATGTATAGTTGGGTCGTTGGCCAAGCACGCATACCAATACGCAGCTGCAGCGGTGAATTTTTTCGTCTCGCTTTCGCTCTTCACCGTTGCTTATCGTTGTTCTTTTGTTTGGCGCGCTTGATCCAAACCAAACACCAAGTGACGCGCTGTTTTCGTCGGGTATATTCTTTTGGTGTCAGTAGGATCCAACTATCAATTAAGACAAAGTCGTGCCTCGCAAATCAATTTAGCGTCGATCGTTGTCAGTGCATACGTATACACAACATTCATTCTTCAGAACTGCAGCGGTGAAATTTTTCGTTTTCGCTTGTCACCAGTGCAGTTCGTTGGTATTCTTGTGTGGTTTTCGTGTACGCGCCAGCCCAGCGACGCTCTACCCTAAATTTTTCGGGTATATTGGTTTTTCACCTCGTTTGGGTACAATTACCCATTATTTCATTGAGTGCCTCGGCATTAAATACGATTATTAGAAACGATCTTTCGCCTTCAGTTGCTTGTATATGACCTCAAAAGCCAACAATATCGTCCTTGAAGAGCTGAAGAAAAAGCGCAGTTGCCGTGTCAAAGGCATTCGTTTATTAGCGGACCGTTTAGAAGCGGGGGATATTCCGCTGGTATTGACGGAGCTCGAGTGCAGACTCGAAACGCTGATGCGTAGCATTGACACGGCACGCGAACTTCAAGAGAAGATTGAAGATATAGACATTGACGATGAATTTGGAGTCGAGTTGGAAGAACTCTCAATTGTCACAAAGGCAAAATTAATGTCTCTCATTTGCGCATTAAAGAGAGCTGATGAGACAATACCGGCAGTACCAGCTTATGGTGGCCCAACTCGTGCTCGCCTTCCGAAGTTAGCTCTGCCGCAGTTCAGCGGCAACTTTTCGGACTTTAAAAACTTCATAGGTTTATTTGAGACTCTAGTTCATAATGACCAAAGCATTCCAATTATCGAAAAGTTCAACCATTTGCTTTCGTGTCTCTCCGGTGAAGCGTTGGGAACAGTTAGGGCTTTCCAAGTAACCGAGACCAACTACGAGAAAGCAATGGCTAGCTTAAAACGGGTCTACGATAATGATTGTCTGATCTTTAAAAATCACATTGATGCCCTATTTAATCTTCCCAAAATGACCCAGCAATCAGCATCGTCCTTAAGGAACCTTATCGATACCGCCTCATCCATATATGGTTCGTTGTTGTCGATAGGCGATGATAAAAAGATCTCGAATGCGATGATTATTCATCTCGTCTTGAGCAGAGTCGATCCGGTGACCAAAGAGAAATGGGAAGAACAGCTCGATTATGACAAACTGCCACTTTGGACGGACTGTGAAAAGTTGCTTAATCGCAGACATCAGCATCTTTCGGCCGAAAATTCGGACAAACCGAAGCAGGAGCAGAAAGCTGTGCCAAGCAAGCCGCATAATCGGAGCTCATTCGCGTGTTCCACCGCGAATACCAAAAATCAACAATGCAGCTACTGCAATGCGAAAGGCCATTTGTTGACAGATTGCAGTCCATTTGGTCGGCTAGCAGTAATGCTTAGGTTCGAATTCGCAAAAACTGCATCCTTGTGCATCAATTGTCTGCAGCCAGGCCACTCTGTAGTACGATGCAAAGCTAAGAAGTGTCGAGTGTGTGGTTGCTCACACCATACCTTATTGCATAGGTACGAGTGGCGAATAAAAGTCTAGCGTTACCATCACCCCCAGAGAATTCTGCTCCTCCTCCCAATCAGAATCAACCTTCCACTTCGCATGCTCTCCATGCGACAGCTATGGATAGAGTTATTCTGGCTACGTCGATCGTAAGCGTCCGAACCAATAATGGTGAACATGTTTTGGCCCGAGCTCTGCTTGACTCGGGGTCTCAAACCAATTTTATAACTGAGGACTTAGCACAGCGCTTACAGATCCGTAGGGAGCAGTCGTGTATCAACTTGCTTGGTATTGGTGAATCCAATTCACAAGTCAAGAAAAAGATACACACGGTGGTGAAGTCGCGAATTACTGGTAGTGAGTTTTCGGTTGATTTCTGGATTCTAAGGTCCATTTCGGGGTATCACCCTGATCAGACACTTAACGTGAGTGACTGGAAAATCCCGAAGAACTTACCACTTGCAGACCCATATTTCTTCAAGCCACAGACGATAGATATGTTGATAGGTGCAGAAACATTTTTCGAACTTCTATCTGTTGGTCAGATTCGACAAGGTCCTGACTATCCAACTCTGCAGAAAACGCTTCTCGGCTGGATTGTGTCGGGCAGATACACTCCAAAGGTGACTGCCACCCAAGAAGCTAGGAATTGTTTGAGTTGTCGAGAAGAGTCAGTGATCCACATCGACAATACATTACAAAAGTTTTGGTCACTGGAAGAATTGCCGTCTTCTAAAAAGTCTTTATCTCCTGAACACAAGTTATGTGAAAAGCTTTATAGAAGGACTACTCAGGTCGTGCCTTCAGGTCGGTTTGAAGTAAGACTGCCGTTCAAATCAGATCCCAGTATCTTAGGCAACTCCTTTGAAGTGGCTAAACGGCGGTTTTTATCGCTTGAAAAAAGATTGTCTCGTGACCCCGAGTTGCAGAAAATGTACTTGGAGTTCATGGAAGAGTAGCTCTCCTTGGGTCACATGTCTACCACAGACAACACAATCCCCAAAACTCCACATTATTTCATTCCACATCAATGTGTGTTGAGACCTCAAAGCACGTCGACCAAGCTCCGCGTCGTTTTCGATGCGTCTTGTAAAACGTCCTCTCAGGTGGCCTTGAACGACATATTGATGGTCGGTCCTACGATACAGGATGAGCTGTATTCGACATTGCTCCGATTCAGACTACACAGGTACGCCTTGACAGCCGATGTCAAGAAGATGTATCGCCAAGTCTGGGTCGCTGATGCGGATAGACAATTCCAGCTCATAGTGTGGAGAAGAGACCCGTCTGAGTCCTTGAGAATATACCAGCTCAACACCGTAACATATGGGACTGGACCAGCCCCATTTTTGGCAATTCGGTGTTTGAAGAGGTTGAGTGAGTCTGCAAAACTCTCATTCCCTAAAGCTGCTGAAGTTATTGACTCCGACTTCTATGTCGATGACATGTTGACTGGTGCTGGTTGCGTAGAGGAGTTAAAGACAATTAAGTCTGATGTGGCTCAGGTTCTTCAAACCGCTGGGTTTGAATTGACTAAATGGTTTTCGAACTCACCTGAGGTCACCGCATCCGAGAGCACAGTTAAACCGATAACGACTCAGAGTCAACTAAGGCGTTAGGAATATCGTGGCTGCCACACGAAGACGTCTTTAAGTTCCAAATTGACACGTCAGTTATGGGTCTCCGAGCGACAGAACGGAACATCTTATCGGTGACATCAAAGCTGTTTGACCCCCTTGGCTTGTTAAGTCCTTTAGTAATTAAGGGAAAGATCCTACTGCAGGAGCTTTGGCTCAACAAGCTAGATTGGGATGAGTCAATTCCAATGAACTTGGAAACAGCATGGAACTTATTAAAAGAATCCTTGGGTCAGTTGGAGAAGATTACCATACCTCGATTTGTGCATACTGATCCCATGTCACCGATTCAAGTACATGCCTTTGCCGACGCATCCATGAGAGCTTATGGAGCCTGCGTCTATATCCGTAGAAAGACTGCAGAAGGTTTCAAGGTCTCCTTGTTGACTGCAAAGTCGAAAGTAGCGCCACTCAAGACGAAAACGCTCCCAAGGCTTGAGTTATGTGCCGCTCACCTTCTAGCAGACCTTTGTCACCGAATCAAATCACTGCTCAAGGTTCCAATTGATAAAATGATATTCTGGTCAGATTCAGAAGTTACTCTTCATTGGATCAGATCCCACCCTTCGTCGTTGTCAACATTCGTTGCGAACCGAGTAGCGGAGATTCAAGAGTGGTCAAGTGAAGCTACGTGGCGGCATGTGCCAACAAAACAGAACCCAGCAGACATAGTTTCGAGAGGTTGTGACGTAGAGGAAATCGTGCAGTCGATCTGGTTTGGTGGACCAGAGTTCTTAAAGTTTGAAGAAGAGAGCTGGCCCAGAAATCCACACTTCGAGCCTTCCGAAGAAGAGATACAGATGGAAAGTCGGAAGAAATCGGTCGGACTGACCGTCGCGGCCAAGCCAAATTACTTAGTGGATGTAATCGAGGGATACTCGTCACACCTCAAACTGCTAAGAGTGTTCGTTTTCGTGTTCCGCTTCATCCGAAAATGCAAAGACAAAAGTCTCAACTTTGGAAAAATTCCGTCATCCGTAGAATACGACGAGGCGTTTCTAAAAATAGTCGAAATAACACAGAAAAATGAGTCTCAAGAAGATATTGAAAGGGTTCGTAAAGGCACCAAGTTAGGCCCCAGTCTTCAGCGCTTGAATCCCTTCATCCATGAAGAGGCTGGGACATGGTGCTCTTTTTCGTTGTTGCGAGTTGGGGGGCGACTAGTTAACGCTCCTATGTCATATAATGCCAAGTTTCCTTTGTTATTGACAAAACGCTCGCAGTTTGTGCAGACATACGTTCGCTATCTGCATCAAACGAATTTTCATGCCGGCCCACGAGCACTCGTGAGTATCCTTAGACAGCGTATTTGGATAGTGAATGCTCAGGCGGTCTGCAGGGCGACAGTTAGGTCGTGTATTCGTTGCTTTAAATGCAAGCCGCTACTCCAGACCCAAATGATGGGCAACTTACCCGCAGACCGGCTCCGTGCTCTCCGCCCATTTTCAGTATGTGGCGTTGATTTTTGTGGCCCAGTCTATACGACTCTGAAAATTCGTGGAAGGCCCCCTTATAAGTCCTACATAGCGTTATTTGTCTGTTTTGCGTCCAAGGCGGTTCATTTAGAAATTGTCTCCGATTTGACGACTAATTCCTTCTTGTTGGTATTCCAAAGGTTCGTCGGTCGTCGAGGATGTCCGCAACGCGTGAACTGCGACAACGCGACAAATTTCGTCGGAGCAAGTCGCCACTTCAGCGAACTGCGGAGGAAGATAGAGGCGGAAGCGGACGCGATACGCGAATTTGCGTCAAGAAGCGGGTGCGAGTTTGCCTTCATACCGCCTCGAGCACCGCACATGGCGGACTTTGGGAGGCCGGTGTGAAGTCTGCCAAGGGCCTACTCCCACGGGCAGTCGGAAGCGCTCTCCTCACCGCAGAGGAGCTGGAGACCGTGCTGGTCGGGATCGAGGCGGTACTCAACTCGCGCCCGCTAGGACCCCTAAGCCCAGACCCAAGCGACGGAGACGCGCTGACTCCCGGGCACCTGCTGACAGGCGGGCCGCTCATCGCACCCCCAGCACCCAGGACCCCGGACCAGGAGGGTCTGAGCTGCTTAAAGCGATGGCGGCTTGTCTCGTCAGCCAGGCAAATGTTCTGGCAGCGATGGTCCCGGGAGTATGTGCTGGGATTGCAAATAAGATGCAAGTGGCACCAGGAGGAGCCAAACATAAAGGAAGGCGACCTCGTAATCGTCGCCGAGGACAACCTGCCCCCTCAACAGTGGTTCCTCGGAAGGGTGGTCGGAACAACCGCCGGGCAGGACGGAAGGGTCAGAGTGGTCGAGCTAAGGACGAGCAGCGGAGCCACGTTCAGGAGGCCGATACACAAATTGGCGCTTCTGCCAATGGTTTGAAGCCTTCCAGGCCTTCAACGGGGCCGGTGTAGCGCCATTTGAATAATAATAATTGTTATTAGGATAGTATTTCATGAAGTCTAGTGTAAGTTAGGCTAGGGCAAAGCGGGAGCGCAATAAAAGCTCGCTCTCTCGCTCTTGGCGAATTCGCCCCGCTTTGCCACCGTAGGTAAGGTAGGCATAGAAGAAATTGTTTTGATATAGGAGAAGTCGAGAAAAATCCATGAAATCGAACGCACGCACCCCTTTTCTTTCGTCGTATTAAAATAAAAAATTGCAGTCACCCAAGAAATTTCGGTATGGTTATTTAGAAAAACTATTCTAAAATTTCAGTCATATTGATTCTCAATACAAGCAACTGAAGGCGAAAGATCGTTTCTAATAATCGTATTTAATGCCGAAGCACTCAATGAAATAATGGGTAATTGTACCCAAAGGACAAACCAATATACCCGACAAATTTAGGGTAGATCGTCGATTGGCTGGCGCGTACACGAAAACCACACAAGAATACCAACGAACTGCACTGGTGACAAGCGAAAACGAAAAATTTCACCGCTGCAGTTCTGAAGAATGAATGTTGTGTATACGTATGCACTGACAACGATCGACGCTAAATTGATTTGCGAGGCACGACTTTGTCTTAATTGATAGTTGGATCCTACTGACACCAAAAGAATATACCCGACGAAAACAGCGCGTCACTTGGTGTTTGGTTTGGATCAAGCGCGCCAAACAAAAGAACAACGATAAGCAACGGTGAAGAGCGAAAGCGAGACGAAAAAATTCACCGCTGCAGCTGCGTATTGGTATGCGTGCTTGGCCAACGACCCAACTATACATATATTTGACACAACGAAAACGAGAAAGGGGAAAGGGGTGACAGCGATTGCAGTTAAAATATGTGTAGTTATTGCGTCCAAGAGGGTTAGATGTACATATGTATATATGTATTAATATATATGCTCAACTCTAACTACAGCATGCAATCGAGCTCTACTTTGTCATACGTACATATGTGCAAAGAATTGAAAGCGAGGTACAATTGTTTCAGCACAAGACAATAATTGCGAGTTTTTTAATCTTTTCGTCTTCACTCGAGCTTTCAATTTTTTGCACAAATACCTCTTGAGAAGATTGGAAATTCTAGGTGCTGTACTCTCCTCTTCTTATGCTGGATGCTCCACTTGGATCTCCTTTGGTAGATGGTATATGTATATATCTCCTTTTGTATATAGCTGCAGACAGGGTATTGCACGACCGACGCGGTGATTTTTAGTTTTGTTTGTTGAATTTTTTGCACACACGTCGCGGTCAATTTGGCAATTTAGCTGCAGCACATATGCATGTACATGTAGGTATAATAGATTTTGGCTATTGATATTTTCTCCACTTTGTCACTGTCACTTTTGCCTTCCACTTGAATTAATACGTTTAAATTGCAAGTCCACCCGGGGCGCCATGAAAATTTAGAATAGTTTTTCTAAATAAAAGATACCGAAAAAACTTGGGTGACTGCAAATTTATATTTTAAAACGACGAAAAAAAGGAGTGCGTGCGTTCGTTTTCATAGATTTTTCTCGACTTCTCTTCATATATTTGAACAATTTCTTCTGTGCCTACCTTACCTACGGTGGCAAAGCGGGGCAAATTCGCCAAGAGCGAGAGAGCGAGCTTTTATTGCGCTCCCGCTTTGCCCTAGCCTAACTTACACTAGACTTCATGAAATACGATCCTAATAACAATTATTATTAGCCAAATGGCGCTACAGAAGCTACTGCCGTTTACATATTACAACGTTTTAAAAAGTTATTTAGCAGATAGAACATTTTTTGTAAACGGAAACAATGGAATACGCTCGAGACCTGGAAGGATTTGCGCAGGAGTGCCCCAGGGTAGCGTACTCGGCCCTGTACTCTACACAGTCTTCACGTCGGATATGCAGCTACCGCACCTGTCAGAACAAAATGAAAGAATTGAGTCGAATATGTACAACAACATGATGCAGATGACACAATCATCCTATGTGCTGCAAAAGAAACCATTGCAGCGGTTAGAACAAATCAGTGTTATCTTGAACACTTCACTGCCTGGGCTTCCAAATGGTGCATCAGCACGAGCACGTCGCTGCGCCCGAGCAGGGACCCACGAGGGGAGAGTCGGTGAGCATAGGGGAGAAGTGAAAAGCAGTGAAAAGTGAAAAGGGAACTAAGCAGCAGCAGAAAACTTCAAATCAGGGATTAGCAGCCCAAAATCAGAGCCCCGGCGAATAGCCAGCAGCAATCTTTGATCCCTCGACTTGTGCACAGCTGAGGCTGGTTTACCTAATACCCCCTCAAGCAACAGCCGCCGGCACGTGTCCCAGACGCGCCGGCGAAAACCACGCGGAAAACCACGCAGCCAGCCACCTACGTAGTAGAACGAGACGGGGAGAGACGCCGGAGACCCCGCGGGCCGGGAGAAAATGTCCGCGGACGGCGCCTAGAACTTTGGCACGCGACGGCGACAAAGCGGCAGCGGCGGAACAGCGAGACAGCGGCAGAGCGGAGAAGAGCAGCAAAGCAGCAGCGACAGAGCAGCGAGCCAGCGGCAGAGCGGAGAAGAGCAGCAAAGCAGCAGCGACAGAGCTGCGAGCCAGCGGCAGAGCGGAGAAGAGCAGCAAAGCAGCAGCGACAGAGCTGCGAGCCAGCGGCAGAGCGGAGAAGAGCAGCAAAGTAGCAGCGACAGAGCAGCGAGCCAGTGACAGAGAAGCCAAGCAGCGGTAGAACAACGGAGCAGCGGGGGACAGAGGGCGAAGGCAGAGGAACAGCTAGATGGCAGAGGGGCCCTCGGTCAGAAAGGAATGGCCACGGCCAATATAAGGCGGAGCAGGAACACGAGTCAGAGGGTTACCACCGAGCAGTCAAGGAGTTACCACCGAGCAGTCGGGGAGTTACCACCGAGCAGTCAGGGAGCTACCACCGGACAGTCAGGGAGTTACCACCGGACAGTCAGACAGTTAATACCGAGCAGTCAGAGAGAGATTACTGAGCTTCCACAGGGAACCGTTCCCTGTACCGTGCCACATATCCTTCGACAGGATCATCCAACCCAGTGCTGTGTATCCCAGTACAGGATCATCAATCGAGTACCGTGCCGCGTGTCCTTCAAACAGGACCACCCACCTCAGTGCCGTGTATCCTATATAGGATCACCGATCCAGTACCTTGCCACGTATCCTTCGACAGGACCCCCCACCCACTGCTGTGTATCCTAGTACAGGAGCCCTGACCCAGTACCGTGCTGATAACGACTCACACTGGTGCCCCGATTAGTGGAACAGGATCAGGATGAACATCCGCTGGATAGCGTCCCGCAGGAAGGACGAGCTGCAGAGCCTGGCTAAGGAGTTTGGACTAGGAGAAACCGGGACGGTGGAGGATCTACGGAGCCGGATCACCGTATTCATCGCACGCCCTGGGCACCCCGAAGCCGTGCAGGCAAGGCTAGATGAATTGACTACGCACTTTGGGAACATACCGAGCCCCAGGGACCACCGGAGCCCAGCCACGTCACCCGGGCCAGGGAGCCGGACGAAGATGGAAGACAGCAAGGAGGGACCAAAACTGCGATTGATTATACCCGAGCTGCCCAGCACGAGCCAAGGATCCACCCAGGGATACCGCGAGACAGCAACCGAGACACCGGCCGCCCAGGACGAGCAACCACAACGAGCTGCCCAAGGACCACTCGAAGGCACCAGACCAGAGGCGTCCAGCAAGCACCACGAGCCAGGACCCACTACCACTGGACCCCTGGCCACGCCTAGCCACCAGACAACCGCTGAAGGAGAACAGCCACGTTTTCCTCAGGGACATCGGTTCTCACGCCCCGGAGGGGGTGAGATCTCGTACTCGTTACTGGCGGACAAACTCCAAATTGGGATTTACTTTCGACGACCCACTAGCGTTCATGGAAAGGTTCGACGAGCGAGTGGAATCATACGGCGGGAGCCCCGAGCAGTTGCCGCGAGCCATCTCCGGTCTCCTTACAGGTAAGGCCGAAGGATGGTTCCGAACTTTTCAGATGCAGGGACAGAATTGGACAGACTTTCGGAAAGAATTCCTAGAATTCTTCCTGCCACCCAGATACTTCCAGCGGCTGGAAGACACCATACGAAGTCGGGAACAGAAGCCCAAGGAATCCTTCCGGGATTACCTTATCGAATTACGTCTGATGATGCAGCGATCCCAGTACACTCGGGAACAGGAACTCGAGCGGATCTACGAAAATCTCCGCCCGGTGTATCAAATGTACACGCGCAGACAGGATTTCCGATCCCTCACAGAATTGACCCAGCTCGTCTCTGCCTACGAAACCGCGCGGGACCGAGAAGCACTCCGCCTTTACCGGCAATGGAACCAACCCCCAACGGGGCAACACACACGAGACACCCGGGAAAACCGAGATCGCCAACCGAGGAATCGGCCAGGAGGAAGAGCAAGCGATCGATGTACAACGAGCCTGCCGGAACTGCGGGAAAACGGCCAGCCACGCCCACGGGTCGTCACGTTTGCGGACTCCACTGCCATCCGAGACCAGCCTCAGACCAAAACCCCACAGCCAACCACGCACCATCCAACCGCCGCGACAACAAGACCGTACCCGACAAGATCAAGCAACAACCCCAGGGCTACGCCACCATGGCGAGTTCCCCGGCACGAATCCCGACACCAACAGGACAACGCAACACAACAGGGACTTTGGCAGAGACAGCTACGGCTCCACTGGATCAATCCAGGGCCAGCTCGTCGAACCAGGAGTCACCAACAGGACACACCAGGAAGCAAGGGACTTTGGCAGAGACAGCTACGGCTCCACTGGATCAATCCAGGGCCAGCTCGTCGAACCGGGAGTCAGCAACAGGACACAGGAATCACCAGGATACTCCAGCAAAGATAGCTGCGGCCCCGTGGGATCAATCCAGGGCCAGCTCATCGAACCGGGAGTCACAACGTAGTCACCCAACACGACAGACATCACGCAAGCCACGAACCCCGACACCACAGGTCGAGATCACAGAAACCCCGACGACGGAGCACCAACTGAAGCCATTAGCCGACGCCGAGATAGCTCGGGAACGCAACCCGTTTCGCCCCGCCGACTCGGATGACAACGAGAACACGATCTTGGCCACCATTACCTCCCTGGAACTGGAGGACCTATCGCCGTGGCAGCAAGCCCTATACCCCACAACAAAACCCCACGGAACGAGCCAACAGGACGATCACCCAGTACATCGATGGAGACCAGCGGACATGGGACGAGCTGCTGCCCGAACACAGCCTAGCCATCAACAGCAGCACATCGGACACCACAGGCTTCAGCCCAGCATTCATCGTACTCGGCCGGGAACCTCGGTTGCCTGGAGCAGTGTACGAAGAGGCGACCCCAGGACTAGGCGAAGTGACAGAGATCCCAACCGACAAGGCCAAGCGACTCAAGGAAATCTTCGCTATCGTACAGGAAAATACCCAGCAGGCATCACACACGCAGAGCAGGAACTACAACCTACGTCGACGCGTATGGAGACCCACGATCGGGACGCTCGTGATGCTACGCCAACATCACCTGTCCAAAGCGGCGGACAACTTCGCTGCCAAACTGGGTCCTAAATATGAGGGGCCTTACAAAGTAGTAAAATTTATTTCCCCCACCATTGCACGACTCCAGAAGCATCCGGGAAGACAACGACGAACCGCCGGACTAGCCGACCTCAAGGCCTACCACGACCACGACCAGCCAAACACAAACGAGACACCACTCCCCGACCCCGCAAGCGGAACCGGGCAACACCACGCAGCATGGCCCAGCAACTGGAGCGATACCGCGACCACCCAGGCCGCCTAGGCCATCCCGACGTCGGGCCCGCCCCGAAGGCCCACCGTCGCCCCATGACCCATGACCATGACCTGGGCATGGCTCAACGACATCGTCCATCCGAGCACGTCGCGAGACAACCCGTCTGGGATCATCACAGTGGAGGCGATGCGATCATCGGACTAGGACGAGGAGGTCCAAGCTGGCCGGGCCCAGCAGGAGCCCCTCAGACGCCCACGCCGCCGCAAGCATCCAGGCCAAGGAGCCTCGAAGACGCGTCGAGCCAGGACACGTCGACCCAGGCCCGAGAGGGAAATCATCCCTGCGTCGGACAACGATTCAGCAAGCAGCGACGAGGTACAGCTCCTAGGAGAGGACGACACCACTCCGCTACGGATCCGCGACAGCAGTCTGGACGAAGCCTTGCCCCGACGGCTCCGGAACATCGCCCTTCAGGGCGAGGACGAGCCACCGAGACGCGTAACCGGCAATGAGCTGCCCAGCTACTCCAGGAACTCGGCCTGGAGGACGGACCCGTGTCCCCGATACCCAGGGATGACGGGGACGAGGAGGTAGCCCGCATTCTGGGAGGGCAGGAGAACCCAAACGGCCCGATCCCGGACACCAGCTGGGACGACGGGTGGCACGCCAGACTGCAGGAGTGGGACGCGCAGGAGGAGGCGGCAGCCCCGGAAAGAAAGAAGAATCGCGATTGGCAGCCGCTGAACTACGCACCAATGGAGTGGCTATCGCCAGCCCGGACCCGACGGGCTGCACGGCCCGAGAGGCCGAACCAGGAAACCCGAGTCACCCAAAGGAGGACAGCGACCTGTCATTGGCTTGGAAGAGGCAGAGGCGGGCGTACTGCTCTCAGCGTTCGAGGAGATGCCCGAGCTGAATGTTTTGCCGGAGGAACAGGCATGGCCAATCGCCCCAGTCGCCTGGCGGATAAGCACGCCTTACCGCCGCATCCCGCAAAGCCTGCTGGAAGGCGCCAGCGCTCAGGCAAACGCGGCGCGGCACGGGCGCAGCCGGATCCGCAGCCTAGAATACCACGACGGCAAACGCTTCCGCGTGTCCATCAGCGGAAATTTGGTGCGCATTTCACCGCGCCCCACCCCGAAGTAGGCAGGGAGTGTGAAGGCATAAGCCTCCACAAAAGAAAACCTGACCACAACACCATCCCCTGAAGGCACAAACCCGGGGGGGCTTATTATCTCATTATTACTTCATTTTTAGATTATTACTTCATTTTGTAGTACTATTATGACACAGACAACGCTGAATCTTTATTTTCCCCAAATTAAAAGTAAGAAATAGGCTCAGAGAACCACAAATGGTGAGGCCTTTTTACTTAGTAGTAGAATTATGAGAACCAACACGAAAGAAAGACGGATACTACGCAACAAAGAGAGCCAGCAGGGAAGAGAGCGAAGCGGCAGAGAAGCCGCCGATCGGTCTTACGCCCACGCAGCCGAGGGAGAGAGCCGACGGCTGCAAAAAGAAAAGCAGAGGCAAATCTGGGTTCCCTCTCCTACACCCTCGCCCTGGGGACCCGGGGCTGGCTTAACTCCTCTGTCAATGATCATGAAATTTTCATTGATAGTTACACTATTTATAGAATGGACCGCCCATCTTTTGCAGGTGGGGTTCTGATTGCAGTTAAATCTGTTTTCTCATCTGAGTTATTCCCATTTAATAACATTCACGGAATTGAATTTGTTGCAGTCAAAGTTCGTGTTGGCTCCGCATTTTTCTATTTAACCTGCTCTTACATTCCTCCCAGGTCTGATGCTGAGCTTTACTTACACCACCTCTCAGCAATTAATATTGTTGTTTCTGCATTAGGGTGCAATGATCGAATTATTGTCATGGGGGACTTTAACCTCCCATTTCTTTCTTGGCTGCCTTGTGATGACGCCAACCTGTTGTTTCCCAATTGTCATAACGACTTTATCAATGGGCTAACGGATATTTCCCTTGTCCAAATTAATGCCGTTAAATTAATGCCGTTAAAAACATTAGGGACAGACTTCTTGACCTCGTTTTTGTTAACGATGGTTCTCTTGCTACGGTATCTAGAGCAAGCCCAATATCTCTCCCTGAAGATCCTTACCATCCAACTTTGTTGATATCACTGGAGTGTACACAATCTGGAGGTGCTGACGGTTCCATGGCTCCTTGTCACATAAAGTGTTTTCGCAAAACAAACTTTATCGATTTAGATCTTCATCTCTCGCGTGTTGATTGGTCGTTTCTTTATTCATTACCGAACTTAGATGCAACTGTTAACTCGTTTTATAGTTCTATTTACTCCGCCCTAAATACGTTTGTTCCAGATATCACTGTACCTGTATCGTCCAAGCCTCCCTGGTTCTCCAAGTATTTGTTATACTTAAAAAATAATAAATCCCGCCTCTATAAAAAGTACCAGAAGTCGGGCTCCACGTTGGCCTTAGCTCTATACTCCTCCGCTCGCTCTCTATTCCTTGCCGTCAATAGTCAGTGTTATAATCATTACCTTTCACAATGTAGTAGAAACTTTCGTAGTGATCCTAAAAAATTCTATTCTATTAACTCTAAGCGCAAGTCAAACGGTTTTCCTCCGTCCCTTCATTACCAGAACAAAACAGAAGCTTCTGCTGTTGGTATTGCAAATTTATTCGCTAACTTTTTCCAAACAACGTACTCGTCTCATATTTACAACGCATCCACTCCGTATCCGTACCAGCTACCTCAAGCTAACAGCATTTTTCTGCCCTTTTTCGAGGAAAGCGTTATTCTGGAAGGTTTGTCATCTATGGACATGTCGTTTTCTGCGGGTCCAGATAAGGTACCTAGTTGCATCTTAAAATACTGTGCCCAGTCCCTTTGCAAACCCTTGACCTTTCTCTTCAACCTCTCCTTGGAACAGTCTTGTCTCCCAGTAATTTGGAATGAGTCCTATATCATTCCGCTTCACAAAAAAGGTTCAAGATCAAACATTGAAAACTATCGTGGTATCGCAAAGCTTTCCGCCATCCCGAAGCTTCTTGAGTTCCTAGTCACCCGGCAACTGCAACATCTTTGTTGCAGCTTGATATCTCCGTCGCAACACGGTTTTTTCAGACATCGTTCAACATCGACTAACCTTCTTGAGTTTTCTAACCTAATCCACCGTGGTTTTCAAATTGGTTTGCAGACGGATGTAGTTTTTACTGACTTCAGCAAGGCATTCGATTCTGTGAACCATGCTCTGCTTATTCACAAGCTCTCTTTATTAGGGTTCCCAACGAATCTTCTAGATTGGATTTTGTCCTATCTCTCTAACCGTACTCAACGTGTTTTGTTTTCTAACGTGTTGTCAAATACTGTAAATGTTACTTCAGGTGTGCCACAGGGAAGTCATCTGGGCCCGCTTCTGTTCATTTTATTTGTGAATGACCTTCCTCAAGTTATAACATACTCTACTACACTAATGTATGCTGATGATGTCAAAATCTGTCTTTCTCACTCTGATTGGTATTTGCACACACGCCTTCAACTTGATCTAAGTGAACTACTATTGTGGTGTTCAACTAATCATCTTTTTCTGAACCTTTCCAAGTGCAAACTTATGACATTTTACCGTCGCGCTCCTCATTTTGTCCCATATGTTCTAGGAAATCATGTCCTTGAGCGAATTTCGAGTTCAAATGACCTTGGAGTCCTTTTTGATCATAAGATGTGTTTTAACACCCATATAGCTGCAACTGTAAATAAAGCTAAGGGTGTTTTAGCGTTCATCAAGCGTTGTTTGACGGGAGTTTGTCGACCCGTACGTTACGAAACAACTGTACATCTCGTTAGTACGTCCTATATTGGAGTATTGTTCTTGTGTGTGGAGCCCGCAGTATAAAGTACAGCAGGCTGTTATAGAATCCGTGCAAAAGCAATTTTTAATTTTTGCCCTTCGGAACTTTAACTGGGACTCAGGTAGAATCTTGCCACCCTACCAGTCTAGGCTAAATCTTATTGACCTGCCGTCGTTGCACCATCGCAGAATATGCAATGGCGTAATGTTCGTGCACAAGCTCCTTCTTGGGACTGTTGACTCCCAAACTCTCTTGGGTCAGATTGACTTGGCCGTTCCATCTAGACCTACCCGTACTTTTAGGCCTATCCGTCGACCCATATGTAGGTCTAATTATGCTGATCATGAACCTTTATAGTTATAATTATGGCATAAAACCCTATGCCATAATTATAACTCCCTCTGTCAAACCCTATCCCCTGAACTGTCTCTTAAACTAATTGCATGCAATATTTATAATCAGGACAGACAGACATGGCTCAATCGACTCGGCTATTGATGCTGATCAAGAATATATATACTGTAAGGAAGCGATCCTGGGCTGGGGTACATATCTCAGTCTACTCCAGGGTCGAAATTACAGCAATATTTATAATTTGCCGGGACTCCGAGTTCGGGGCCGTCGACGGGACAGGGAGGCAATCCCCAGACAGGAGCGACTGAGAGGAAAGGGAACAGTACGGGGCGTGGCAGTGGCAACCGCCGGACAGCGCTTACGTGGCCCTGTCGGACTAAGAATTACTACGAGGGTCGGAGATATCGACAGGCATCGCCGAGAGGGCTTAGGCGATCGCCGGACAGCGCTCTCGGGATCCCGTCGAACTAAGAACTACTACGAAGGTCGGTGCTATGCGGGGAAACCAACATGTATCACCGAGAGTGTCTAGGCCATCGCCGGATAACACTCACGGGACCTTGTCGGACTAAAAATTGCTACGAAGGTCTTTGCTATGCGGGGATACCGACAAATACCACCGCGAGTGCCTAGGCTATCGCCGGACAGCACTCACGGGGGCCCCGTCGGACTAAGAATTACTACGAGGGTCGGAGATATCGGCAAGCATCGCCGGGAGGGCTTAGGCAATCGCCGGATAGCGCCCCCGGGATCCTGTCGAACTAAGAACTACTACGAAGGTCTTTGCTATGCGGGGATACCGACAAATACCACCGCGAGTACCTAGGCTATCGCCGGACAGCACTCACGGGGGCCCCGTCGGACTAAGAATTACTACGAGGGTCGGAGATATCGGCAAGCATCGCCGGGAGGACTTAGGCAATCGCCGGATAGCGCTCCCGGGATCCTGTCGAACTAAGAACTACTGCGAAGGTCTTTGCTATGCGGGGATACCGACAAATACCACCGCGAGTACCTAGGCTATCGCCGGACAGCACTCGCGAGGGCTCCGTCGGACTAGGAATTACTACGAGGGTCGGAGATATCGGCAAGCATCGCCGGGAGGGCTTAGGCAATCGCCGGATAGCGCTCCCGGGATCCTGTCGAACTAAGGACTACTACGGGGCCGGAGGTATCGACAAGCGTCGCCGAGGGCACCTAGGCAATCGCCGGATGGTACTCACGGGACACTGTCGAACTAGGAATTGCTACGGGGTCGGAGACATCGACGAGCATCGCCGAGGGTGCCTAGGCAATCGCCGGATAGCACTTACGGGACGCTGTCGAACTAAGAATTACTACGGGGGGTCGGGGATATCGCCAAGCGTCGCCGAGAGTGCCTAGGCAGTCGCCGGATAGCACTTACGGGACACTATCAGACTAAACGTTACTGCGAAAGTCTTTATCATACAGGGCAGGCATCGCCGAGAGGGCTTAGGCAATCGCCGGACAAGGCCTTCGGGACCCTGGGAACTACTGGGGTACTGCGGGGTCACAAACTACTGGGGGAATCACGCGGGGGCCCCGACGGGCATCCGGAGCGAATACGGATCACCACGTGGGTGTAGCCAAAGAGGGAGACTCGGGCAAGAGGCGTGGGGAAGGGCGGAGAAGATGAAGCCCCTGGCATTCGGGTTCCCTAGCATATAGATTGTTGGTGACCAGGCTATGTTTTCGTTATATTCGTTACATTTCACTTTATTCTTCTTTGGTTCCCTACCTATCGCACCGCTCAGCAGCCCGCATGCACGTCTTGAGACTCGCTTACCCCTCTACTCCCACGCTCGTGCTTGTCGAAAGCCTCCTCTTTTCCCCGGGATTGCAGCGCCGGTGCAGGATCCCGCCTCCGTAAACGTAGTGTCGATGCCGGATCCTTCGCGCACTGCTGATCGCGTTAATTTCGAAGTAGTCCGCCACGTGTGTTCCTTTTCTTCTCGCACGCCACTCAGATTTTTTCTTCCGTCAACGCGTCCGATTCCTACGACTGCCTCTCATCTAACTGCCTTCCTTTTTACGTTTTCCCAGCTTCAGAGCCGGCGTTCTGCTGGCTCTGCCGATCCAGCGTCGGCGTGGGCGGCTAGCGTCGTTATTTCCCCTCTCTTTTCCACTGCTGGGGCGTCGTTGCTGGATTTGATTGCTGCTCTCAGCGGCCCTCTTCGGCCGCTGCTGCGTTGATGCTGTCGGCTTGTCTTGTCAGCGCTTCTCCTCGGCCGCTGCTGCGTCGATGCTGTTGGCTTATCTTGTCAGCGCCTTCCTCTCTGCCGTGGCTGCGTCGATGCCGGCGGCTCGCTGGATCCCGTTGTTTTTCCTCGTCTCCCTTTGGCCGCTGTTGCGTCGTTGTTGTTGTGTTATCTTGTCGATGCTTCCCTCTCTGCCTGTTGCTGCGTCGATGCCGGCGGCTCGCTGGATCCCGTTGCTTTCCTCGTCTCTCTTTGGCCGCTGCAGCATCGTTGTTGTTGGGTTATCTTGTCGATGCTTCCCTCTCTGCCTGTTGCTGCGTCGATGCCGGCGGCTCGCTGGATCCCGTTGTTTTCCTCGTCTCCCTTTGGCCGCTGCTGCGTCGTTGTTGTTGGGTCTGGGTTCTGGAAAGCCAGTGGCGTCCGCCGTGATCGCGACTCGCCCCCCTTTTAAGAAAATAGCAAGCTACGTGGGGCTTAGAGACCCCTCGGGCCGTATAATAAAAAATTAATAACAAGTGGCCTTCGTGGCCTTCCCCCTCCCCCTTAACCTAAAACTGAACAGTCAATGCTTAAACCTAGAAAATAAAAAGTCAAAAATCTTAATTCCAATGAAATAATTTCGGGTCCCTCCAGTGGGAAAATGCCGGCAAGATGATGGGTGGAAAAAATGTGGGTGGAGCGTACGCTCCCTCACACCCCCTCCATACTTCGGGGGTGCCGAAGAGTGACTGTGACAGCCCGGCTACGGGTAATTTTGACGCGAAAGCAGGTGCCGTCGTGGACCTCCAGTCGCCGGACTCCCAGTCGGTAGGCTCGATCGCGTAAGAACACAGTGATGTTGGATATGAGGTCCCGGGGCAACCGCCGCCCTGGCGCGTTGGTCCGCCATTCGGGGGGAGCCTCTGCCCATTCCGGGTCGTCCTGTACCGCGGCTACCGTAGGGTGGAGTCGGAGGATTTGCAGCAGGTGGTCCGGCGTGGGCGGCAAAGAAGGGGGGCGGGATGTCAGCTGCCCCCGACGGGTTGGCTGGTGCCCAATGCTGGTTCGCTTGTGGCGCGAAGTCCAGGTCCATGAGGGACCTGGAATCGGACCCTCCGTCGTCGCGTTGGGGTCCTGTTCCTTCCCCTGCATCGCTCGCGTTAGACACGTCAGAGTAGTGTGGCCCAGCACCATCACCGGATTCGTCCTCGTTGCGTACAGGTGGAGGGGTGCCTAGTCGACCTTGACCGGCCAGGTCCCACTCGGCCCAAAGGGGCGAGTCCCATTCGCTTCCGCGAGCCACTGGGTGTCCGCTCACTTCGTACGGCAGCGTGGACGCCAGGCTTGGAGCGTTGCGTAGGATCGTCTCGTGCTCGTCGGTGTCCGTGGTTGCATTGTCGTCGTCTATGGCAGCCCCGTAACTCCCGAGCCAAAGGCGATTCAGGGCGGCGACGTCGTGATTGAGCGCCGAGCGGACACCAGCGGTTGCGAAGCGACCATCGGGCTCCACTTCCCCTTCGGCATCGGTCCGCGGGTCGTGTGTTTGTTGGTCGATCCACCCTTGGATGGCTGCCGCGCGCTGACCCCATGGCATCCAGCCTGGTCGTCTAAGAGTCGCCTCTCCGACCCGCCTCAACTGGGCTTGACGGGAGGTGGATGGCCCATCGGGGTTGACGATCCAGCCGCGAGTCCGGCTTGCAGTCGGTTCGTCGGCAGGCGCCGGGACTTCAGGCCGCTGGTCTCCGCTAGGGTGTCCCGTCGTATCACCATTTGCCCCTAGGGGCCGAGCTTGCCTTCCATCTCTTAGACGCTTCATGTCTGCTGTCGATTCTAGGGAGAAAATGCCTGTCGGTTAGAACCTGCCTGTCTTAACTAGAAGTATTAATACCCTCCCCCTATCCTGCTTGAGCGGTGCGAGTAAGAAGATGTTTACATTGGATGCAGTACTTATCTAATCCCATAAGGGGATGTATACGTAGCTTACGGTTTCGTGGGTCGCACCCCTTACGGGGCGAGGACGTTACGGTAGCGCGCTACCGCAAGTGGCCCTTACGAAGTCGACAAGTCATTCGGGTCTCTCCAGCGTCGTCGGGTCCTCCTCGGGGTGTTCCGCTCCGTGGAAGGCCTTTAAGTCCGCTAAACTCGCTGTTTTCCTTTGTTTGCCTTGTTGAATCTGTAGTCGAACTATGTTGGGAGATAAGAATCGGGTTACCTTGTACGGCCCGTCGTACTTAGGGGCCTACTTGGCCGCGAAACCGTCGGCGGCTTATGATAGGTGATGCTGCCGAAGGAGGACTAGGGCTCCTAGTTCGGGTCGCCACTCGCGCCGTCGGAGGTCGTATGTTCTCTTCTGCTCTTGGGATGCCCGTTGGGTGTTCTCCTGTACGACCTTGAATACTTCCTGCAGTCGTGTCGCCTTCCCGTGGGCAGGCTCTAGTTCATTTCCTAATCCTGGGGTCACTTCGTCGTACAAGGCTCCTGGTAGCCTTGGTTCTCGTCCGAGTACCAAAAAGGCCGGGCTGAAGCCCGTGGTGTCCGACGTGCTGCTGTTTATTGCCAAGCTTAACTCGGGGAGGAGATCGTCCCAGGTCCGTTGGTCCCCGTCGGCGTATTGTGCAATCATTGTCTTGATGGTCCGGTTTGCCCTCTCCGTCGGGTTTTGCTGAGGGGTATACGGCGCGGTGTGCTCGAGTTCCATTCCCGCCACCTCGCAGAATTTCCGGAAGGACCGACTAGTGAATTGTGTTCCGTTGTCGCACACAAACTTTCCCGGGACCCCGAATCGGCAGAGTATCCTCTCTCGGAACGCCTTCTCCAAGTGGGCGGTTGTGGCTTTCCGGAGTGGCACAAGTTCCACCCATTTGCAGAATGAGTCGAAGAACACGAGGAGCATCGTGTTGCCGTGCGTTGAGCGGGGTAGTGGACCTACGAAGTCCGCGCAAAGGATGTCGAACGGGCCCTTAGCCTGGCGCGTATACATGTGACCTGCGGGTTTGTTCTGGCTCACCTTAAATTTTTGGCAGCTTTCGCAATGTTTCACGTATCGGGTCACGTCCCTGTAGAGTCCTGGCCAATAATATCGTTGGGTTACCCGAGTGGCGGTCTTCCGTATTCCTTAGTGTCCGGCGGTCGGGTGATCGTGGCATTCTTCTAACACTCGCCTACGATGGCCACGGGCGACGAATAATTTCCACTGGTGAGATTCTTCTTCGATTGGTCGGTGTCCAGGCTGCCGGTAGATCTGTCCGTTCTCGATTATAAATTCTCTGCATTCTTCGGGTCGTGCCTGGATACGTTTGAGCAACCTTTGTATCCAGGGGCAGGTGGGCAGGTCTTCTAGGGTTCGCTGTATGGTGTCGATAGGTTGCCGGGAAAGAGCGTCTGCTACGATGTTCTGGCTTCCGCGTCGGTAAAGCACGTCGAAGCGATACTGTTGGAGTTCCAGAGCCCAACGAGCGATGCGACCGGTCGGGTTATTGATCGAGTTTAACCACTTCAAAGCGAGATGGTCGGTGATGACGTCGAAGTGGTAACCCTCCAGGTAGCATCGTAATTTCCTGATGGCCCAGACGATGGCTAAGCATTCCTTTTCCGTGGCCGAGTAGTTTTCTTCTGCTTTCAAGAGCCTTCGGCTAGCGTAGGCTATGACCCTCTCCTCTCCGCGGATCTGTTGCGTCAGGACTGCCCCTAGACCGTAGGCGCTTGCGTCAGTTTGTAGAGCGAACCTCTCCGTGAAATCCGGGCAGGCTAAGACGGGTGCTTGGGTTAACTTCTCCTTCAACTCCTCGAAAGCGGCCTGCTGTTCGTCACTCCAGATCCACCTTTTCTCCTTCTTCAAGAGGCTAGTCATAGGTTGTACAATCGCCGCGAAGTTTGGGACGAACCTCCGGTACCACGATGCCATTCCTAGGCAGCGTCGAAGCTCCTTTATCGAACTTGGTGGGGCCAACTTCCGGACGGCGACGATCTTATCTGGGTCGGTGTGTATACCCCGCTCACTAATGACATGTCCCAGATATGCGATGCTTTTCTGGAAAAAGCTGCATTTCTTTTGGTTTAATCTTAGATTGGCTTCCCGCAGTCTTCGGAAAACCTCTCGCAGATGGTCAACGTGTTCTTCCAGTGCCGCTCCGATGACAATGATATCGTCGAGGTAAGCAAAGGCGTTGGGTTCCATCTGTGGTCCGATGACGCTGTCCAAGGCCCGCTGGAATGTAGCCGATGCTGAGTGTAGTCCGAACGGCATCACCTTCCAATGGAAGAGTCCTCGGCCCGGAACGGTGAAGGCGGTGCATTCTCGGCTCCCCTCGGCCATAGGGATCTGCCAATACCCGTTCTTGAGGTCCAACGTCGAGATGTATCGCGCGTTACGGAGCCTCTCGATGATGTGGTTGATCCTGGGCAGCGGGTAGGCGTCGGGTATCGATTGCGCGTTGAGCTGTCGGTAGTCTACGCACATCCGCATCTCGCCTGTCTTCTTTCCCACCAGTACGATGGGTGCGCTGTGTGGGCTTTTTGAAGCTTCTATCCGCCCGTCTAGCAGCAACTCGTCGACCTGAGCATTGATGATTTTCTGCATGGCCGGATTCTTGGGGAAGTACCTCTGCTTTATCGGCTTGTCGTCCTTCAGGGTGATGGTATGCTCGGCTATGTGAGACACGCCCTTCAATCCCTCGAACTTGGCCAATTCTTGCTTCAAGAACTCGGCTACCCACGGCGGGAGGGGTGGTTCGATGATGGGGGCTGTCGGTGGCGAGATTTCTTCGAGCGGGGCACATGTTATGACGGCGAGGTTCACGGCGATAGGGTTAGTCGAGCCTGACCTTCGAAAAGGGTTGCGTTGTCGACCGGCCGCAGCATCGGCTAAAGGGGCGAGTTGATAATCCGTTGGGGGGTTAGACGCGAGGTGGTCTACCTCGACCCGTCCATGTCCTTCAGGGCCGTCGTCTTCCAGGCGTAATGGGTCGCGTTGTGGAGCGAGGCTGGTTTCCTGCGGGGTCGTTTGCACTGGCTGCGCCGCACGGCTGGGCATGTCTGATTTGGCTCGCGTCGATCGGGTTGTATTTTTAGCGCCGCCGGGTCCGTCTCGGTCGGGGCTTTGATGCGTTGTCCTGGTATCGTTGCTGGGTCTGGCGTGGTCGAAGCTTAGAAGCGTTGTCCTTGTATTGCGGCTGGGTCTGGCGTGGTCGAGACTCGGAAGCGTTGTCCTGATGTCACTTCGGGTTCTGGCGTGGCCGAGGCTTAGAAGCGTTGTCCTGTTAGGGATACTCTGGGTGGTTTTCGAGGCAGACGGACTGGCCCTGGGTGCGTCCAGCGGTGTCGCAGTCGTCTCCGGCGTGGTTTCGTTACTCTGGGTGTTCTTCGGGGCGGACGGACTGGCCCTGGGTGTGTCCAGCGGTGTCGCAGTCGTCTCTGTCGTAGCTTCGTTGAGTTCGGGTTCGGGTTCGGGTGGCGTTGCTGGGTCTGGCGTGTTCGCGATCCTGGTGCGTGGTCATGGTTACGTTGCTGGGTCTGGCGGGTTCGAGATTCTGGTGCGTTGTCACTGGTACATTGCTGGGTCTGGCGGGTTCGAGATTCTGGTGCGTTGTCACTGTTACGTTGCTGGGTCTGGCGGGTTCGAGATTCTGGTGCGTTGTCACTGTTACGTTGCTGGGTCTGGCGGGTTCGAGATTCTGGTGCGTTGTCACTGTTACGTTGCGGGGTCTGGCGTGGTTGGGATTCTGGTGCGTTGTCACTGGTACATGGCTGGATCTGGCGTGGTTGGGATTCAGGTGCGTTGTTTCCCGGATCGCCCGCTGGGTCAACTGCAAGTACGCTCGGCCGCATTGTATTATGGTCTGGACGCCGCAAAGGAAATCGAGCCCCAGTATGATGTCGTCCACTACCATGGGTAGGACTTATAGAATCACCCGCGTTTCCTGTTGGTCCAGACGTACCTTGACCGAAACTGCTTGCGTCACCTCCTTTGCTGTACCGTCTGCCAGGCGGACGGTAGTCCTTATATTCCGTGCGTTCCCTCCGGTACTTACTTCATGAGCGATGCGTTAACTGACGAACGACCGCGTCGCTCCTGTGTCGAGGGTAGCTGTGAGCGGTACTCCTTCGATGGTTACTAGCGCGGCGATCCTGCCTCCTTCCAAACTTAAGGGATGAGTTACTCCAGGGGGCCCTGGAGGTATGTCTCCGATCGGTTCCCTTACGAGCGGAGACTCGGTCCGTTTCCCGACTCGGACAGCCTACAGCAGTCGATCGTCCGGATGTCGCGGCGACCACACTCCCAACAGAATAACACTCGCCGATTCCTGCATGAACTGCTGAAATGACCTTCCTCTCCGCAATTCCGACAGGCCCGGCGGGTGTTCACCGGCTGATCTCCATCCTGGGTCACTACGCGGCTTGCCGTCTCGGCGCTCCGGGAGGGCCCGGTGTCGTCTGGAGGAGCTTGCTGCGGGGTGGCTAATCCGGGTCCTTGGTATGATGTCGTTCTGGGTTTCGTATCTGGGTGGTCGTAAGCGTGGCGGGTTTGTTCGCGGTCCCGCGTGGTCTCGTACGCTACTATCAAGTGGGTCAGTTCTCGCAACGTCTCGAACTCATGCCTACGGGTGAACAGTTGGTATTCCGGCCGAAGGTTCTCGTAGATCCTGTCCAGCTCCCTGTCTGGAGTATACTGAGCTCGTTGCATCATGAGTCGGAGGGTCGGAGATATCGGCAAGCATCGCCGGGAGGACTTAGGCAATCGCCGGATAGCGCTCCCGGGATCCTGTCGAACTAGGAACTACTGCGAAGGTCTTTGCTATGCGGGGATACCGACAAATACCACCGCGAGTACCTAGGCTATCGCCGGACAGCACTCGCGGGGGCTCCGTCTGACTAGGAATTACTACGAGGGTCGGAGATACCGGCAAGCATCGCCGGGAGGGCTTAGGCAATCGCCGGATAGCGCTCCCGGGACGCTGTCGAACTAAGAATTACTACGGGGGGTCGGGGATATCGCCAAGCGTCGCCGAGAGTGCCTAGGCAGTCGCCGGATAGCTCTTACGGGACACTATCAGACTAAACGTTACTGCGAAAGTCTTTATCATACAGGGCAGGCATCGCCGAGAGGGCTTAGGCAATCGCCGGACAACGCCTTCGGGACCCTGGGAACTACTGGGGTACTGCGGGGTCACAAACTACTGGAGGGAATCATGCGGGGGGAACGCCAACAGTTGTCACCGAGAACGCCTAGGCAATCGCCGGACAGCGGTCTCAGGATCCTGTTGGGCTACGAACTACTGGGGGAATCACGCGGGGGCCCCGACGGGCATCCGGAGCGAATACGGATCACCACGTGGGTGTAGCCAAAGAGGGAGACTCGGGCAAGAGGCGTGGGGAAGGGCGGAGAAGATGAAGCCCCTGGCATTCGGGTTCCCTAGCATATAGATTGTTGGTGACCAGGCTATGTTTTCGTTATATTCGTTACATTTCACTTTATTCTTCTTTGGTTCCCTACCTATCGCACCGCTCAGCAGCCCGCATGCACGTCTTGAGACTCGCTTACCCCTCTACTCCCACGCTCGTGCTTGTCGAAAGCCTCCTCTTTTCCCCGGGATTGCAGCGCCGGTGCAGGATCCCGCCTCCGTAAACGTAGTGTCGATGCCGGATCCTTCGCGCACTGCTGATCGCGTTAATTTCGAAGTAGTCCGCCACGTGTGTTCCTTTTCTTCTCGCACGCCACTCAGATTTTTTCTTCCGTCAACGCGTCCGATTCCTACGACTGCCTCTCATCTAACTGCCTTCCTTTTTACGTTTTCCCAGCTTCAGAGCCGGCGTTCTGCTGGCTCTGCCGATCCAGCGTCGGCGTGGGCGGCTAGCGTCGTTATTTCCCCTCTCTTTTCCACTGCTGGGGCGTCGTTGCTGGATTTGATTGCTGCTCTCAGCGGCCCTTTTCGGCCGCTGCTGCGTTGATGCGGTCGGCTTGTCTTGTCAGCGCTTCTCCTCGGCCGCTGCTGCGTCGATGCTGTTGGCTTATCTTGTCAGCGCCTTCCTCTCTGCCGTGGCTGCGTCGATGCCGGCGGCTCGCTGGATCCCGTTGTTTTTCCTCGTCTCCCTTTGGCCGCTGTTGCGTCGTTGTTGTTGTGTTATCTTGTCGATGCTTCCCTCTCTGCCTGTTGCTGCGTCGATGCCGGCGGCTCGCTGGATCCCGTTGTTTTCCTCGTCTCTCTTTGGCCGCTGCAGCATCGTTGTTGTTGGGTTATCTTGTCGATGCTTCCCTCTCTGCCTGTTACTGCGTCGATGCCGGCAGCTCGCTGGATCCCGTTGTTTTCCTCGTCTCCCTTTAGCCGCTGCTGCGTCGTTGTTGTTGGGTCTGGGTTCTGGAAAGCCAGTGGCGTCCGCCGTGATCGCGACTCGCCCCCTTTTTAAGAAAATAGCAAGCTACGTGGGGCTTAGAGACCCCTCGGGCCGTATAATAAAAAATTAATAACAAGTGGCCTTCGTGGCCTTCCCCCTCCCCCTTAACCTAAAACTGAACAGTCAATGCTTAAACCTAGAAAATAAAAAGTCAAAAATCTTAATTCCAATGAAATAATTTCGGGTCCCTCCAGTGGGAAAATGCCGGCAAGATGATGGGTGGAAAAAATGTGGGTGGAGCGTACGCTCCCTCACAATACTTTATGGGGTCGGAAACGATTCCTTCTGGACGTTACACACATACACTTTTACCGCAAATCTAATATAGCCCAATACTCATTTTGAGTATCGGGTATAACTATGTGAGAATTGCCCAGAATGCATCGGGAAACTCACAACAGCCCTTTGGTACACAGCAATAGACAGTAAAAAGGTTCATTCGATTAATCTTAGTGTAAATATATTACATTTTATATATATTAATATTTTTGATAGATACTGGTGTAGACATATCTCTGCTAAAAGACAATTCAGACACTTTTAATGATATAAACATGGACAACAAAATAAATATTCAGGGAATCAATCAAGGATTAATTCAATCTAAACGAATGACATCCTTAGAAATACAAACAACTAAATATATAATTCCACACAACTTCGATATTGTCGAATCAACTTTTTCTATACCGTGGGATGGAATTTTAGGAATACATTTTATTAAAAAATATAATTGTCAACTAGATTTCACACCTTCAAAAGATCTGCTCATAATAAGACCAGACAATCTAAACTATCCTATTTATGTCCCCATAAATTACAGCTCTGGTAACAATACATTAGTGTTACCAGCACGATCTGAAGTGTTCCGTAAAATTGAGTTAACTTCAAATGAAGATAGCATTTTAATTCCGAACCAGGGAATTCAACCTGGTATATATGTGGGGTTTTTATTTACTTTAGGTTTAATAATTAATTTGTATTTAATGTTTGATAAATTTAGGATAAATGTATTCTTTATTCTGCGTCGTTTTATTCTTCTTCTCTGCGGCCGTCGTCGTTTTTGCGTCTTTTCGATACCGCCGTCGTTTTATTTCTCTGCTTGTCTCTTCCTTGCTCGTCGTCTTCTTCGTGATGGCATAATCGTTGTTCGTCGTCCTTTTTTTTTTAGTGATGGGATCATCGTTGCTCGTCGTCTAGGGATCTTATCTTCATTTGGTATTTTGTGTGGTACACCAACCCACATTCGGCCATTCTGATTAAGCATTCGACCCGAATGCGTCGTCGTCGTCGTTGCCAATGGACCATGGCTTCATGTACTCCGCGCACGATGAGGTATTCTTTGGGCCATCGCAGTTTCCGACTTTCTGAACATCATACGCATTGTTATGTTTGATTCCAACAACTTGGTAGGGTCCCAAAAACTTTGCTTTTAATTTCAGGCCACTACCAAACTGTGTACGTTTGATGGCAACCAAGTCACCAATATTATATCGTCTTGCAGGTTTTCGTCGTAGATTATACGTCTTCTTATTTTCGTTCTGAAGCTTCACAATTTGAGCCTTTGCCTTTGCTCTTAGGTCGCTGCGTTCGTCGTTAAATATAGTTGCTGCTTCTTTGTTGATCAATTGCCGTATTTGGAGGTCTTCTTTTGTCCGCATCTTAACTCCAACTAGCATTTCAAAGGGTGTCGTATCAATGCTTCTCGTAAATGTTGAATTTACAGCTTGTTGAACTTTGCTGACATGCCTGTACCATTTCGTGGGGTCGTCGATACTCAGTTTTGAGAGCACTGAAATTATGATTGCTTTCAGTCTCTCAACTTGACCATTTACTCTCGGTAGTCCTGTCGTCGTCTTCACCAGCTTAATCCCTTCGTCGTCACAATACTTAACAAAGTCTTGCGAGGTGAAAGCGGAGCCCTTATCCGAGATTATAAACGCTGGATTACCAAATGTAATACTTTGACTGCTAAGCTTCGCAATAACCTCATTTGCGGTAGTCGATTTCGTGGGATACAGCCAGCAATACTTCGTGAATGAGTCTATAACTGCAAAGATATGTTTGTAGTCCTTGTGCGTCGAATCCAGAGGTCCCAAAAAGTCAATATGATAAGTGTATAATGGAACGTCTTCTTTCTGGAGTGGGTGTAGTAGCCCTTCCTGCTTGCCTCTCTTTCGGTTCATCAAAATACATGGAATACAGCACTCAATATATTTCTTGATCTTCTCTTCGACATTTTGTATGTAGAATTCTCTACAAATCAAATCCTTCGTCTTCTTTGCTGCAAAATGACCTCTATCATGTGCACGGCTGATAATTTGTTTCTGCATGTCATTGGGTACCACCATAAGTTCCTCGTCCTGTACAAGTCTATATAGCATACCAGATTTCAGGAAATAATCGTCGTAAGTCTTCTGTTCGTCGTTCAGAATTTGTTTAATAGCCTTAATCTTTTCATCTTTCGACTGTGCATCTTTTAAAGCGATGCTTATGCTGTCTTCAGTTATCATCATGATTGGGTAGCGGCTGAGAGCATCGACATGCTTCATTCTAGTTCCTGACCGATGTTCCACAGCATAATCGTACTCCTGCAGGAACAAAATCCATCGCGCCACCCTAGTGCATAAGTTTTGTTTCTCCAGCGTCTTTGTAAAAGCATTGCAGTCTGTTATCAGTTTAAAATGAATGCCTAAGAGATATACTCTAAGCTTGGTTAACGCTTCTATTACTGCCAAAATCTCTAGTTCGTAACTGCTATATTTCCGCTGTGCATCAGTAGTCTTTTTGGACATATAATAGACCGGGTGTAGCTGTCCGTCGTCTGGCGATTTCAGTAATAGAACTGCACCAAAACCATCAATTGATGCATCTGTGTGTACTTCTGTATCGTAAGTCTGATTATATATATTCAATACTGGGTTCTCCGTCAGCAGTTTTTTTAAGATATTAACTGCATTCTCTTCATATACATCAAATTTAAATTTTGTCTTGTTCTTTGTCAACTCCGTTAAAGGTCTAGCAATGCCTGCATAATTCGGGATAAACTTTCTAAAATACCCAGTCAGTCCCAAGAAACTCTCTACTTGTTTGAGTGATTGTGGCATTTTAAACTTTGATACGGCATCTATTTTTTTTGTTGAAGGATAAATCTTACTGTTTTCAATTATATGACCAGGAAATTGAATACGGGTCTTCAGAAAGTGGCATTTTTTTATGTTCAATTCTAGGCCAAAATCTTTGCATGTTTCGATAACTTCCTTTAGATTCTTCATAGCTTCTTGTTCTGTCTGTGCTGGAATAATCACGTCATCAACGTAGGGTAAAGCAATACCTTTGCTGGACAGATGTCGAAATATCGCATTGACGTGCCGCTGAAAAACTCCTGTTGAATTTGAAAATCCAAACGGGACTCTCAAAAATTGATATTGGCCTCGCTGAGTTACAAACGACGTGTACTTCCGACTAGATTCAGAAACCGGCACATGAAAAAACGCATTCTTAAGATCAATCGTGCTGAATATCTTGGCCTCTTGCAATCTGTCTAGTTGATCTTCAATAAGCGGCAAAGGAAAATGGTCTTTGACAGTTACCTTATTGATCCTCCTGTAATCAACACAAACCCTTGCCGAACCGTCTCGCTTTTTAACAAGGACTATTGGACTTGTAAACTCCGATGTAGATTCTTCGATAATGTCATTTTTAAGCCACTCTTCAATCTGTTCATCGACGATACGCGTTTCCGTAAACGCCATTCTGCGCGGATGCGAAAATATAGGAGACTCATCTTTTAATACGATACGCATCTCTACATTTGTTGCTTTTGATTTGTTTGGCACATAATTGTCTATTAGTTCGCGTACTTCTTTTTTGGCAGATTCACTTGCTGCTTCATTAATGTCAATCACGTCATTGTCAATTTCCGCACAAATTTTCATTATATTTAGTTCGTCCCCGCTCGACATATTGCTCGACATATTTCGCACTTGAAGTCCGTTTCTATTAAAAACGATTTCCGCCAGTAAACACAGTTCTTCTCCAATAATTATCTTCACGTCGATAAGTCTGGTGGGTAACACATAAATCTAACAAGAATTCACCATCGTCAATTGGAACAGCGTGTTTAAAATGTCCAACTGGTTTTATCGTATTAGAGTCACAATCGCCAAATCCAATAAGAACAATTGTACAGCTTTCCAACTTTGGCTTGCCAATCTCGCGATAAAAGTCTTCCCGCATAACGTTGAACTTGCTGCCCGTATCAAAAAGCGCGATACACTTTTTATTTTCAAATGCGACTTCTTTGTGTGTGATATCGGGTTTTGGCTGCAATCTACGCGTATTTACTGACGTTGCACCAAATTTTTCAATTTTACAATCTTTAGAAATATGCCCGAATTGATTGCATTTGAAACACTTTCGACCTTTATCTTTATTTTGACAGTTACTCGATAAGTGACCTTTACCACCGCAATTATAACATTTCACTTCTTTCTTATCATCTTTGTTCATGTTTTTTTGTCGGTTTCTTTTATATTGATTTCATTTCGCTTCGACTTCTCTTTTTCCATTTGATTTTCTTTTTCCATAATTGTTTTATAGCACTTTAATTTTTCTTTAAACTGATTTATATTTGTTGCGCCGTACAAAATTGTCTTATTCACACCTTTTCCATCTATGCCGTCAATCAAATATTGGATAAATGTGTCGTCTGCAATACTTCCTCGTGATGCAATGTCTTTCATTTTGTAGAAATATTCGAATACACACTCATTGTTGCCTCGTTTCGTTTGCGCGAGTTGCTCATGAATTTGCTTGCTGGTTACATTCGACTTAAATTCTGACAATAATGCCTGCTTGAGGGAATTCCATGAATTCAAACCTCTTTCACTCAATACAAACAATTTCGCGATTCCTTTTAGAGCTTTTTTGGCGAACAAAAACCTTTGGAAATCATTCCATTTCATTAGTGTCGCCTGTTCCTCGTATTCTGTTATCCACACTTCGACTGGAATAGTATTAGTGCCGTCGAAACTTCGAATGCTCTCTTCCACATCGCGAAAGCTGATCGCAAATCGTGGCGTCATATCTCTCTCCACTATTTGGTTATATGTTGTAGCGTGTCTTCTTTGTTCTGTGTCTTCGTTTTTCCCTGCAATGTTTTCTATGCTGGCATGGTCTGCCGTCTCAAACGAATTGTTGCTATCCTTTTCTTTTTCGTCATCATCCTCTTCATCCTCAGTTTCGTCGTTGCTTGTTTCATCATGCGCTAGCAGGGTCATCGAACGCAAATTGCAAAACACATGCAAGAAAAGGTCCACAAGATCACTATGTGTTATATTATTTACTGCGTATTCCTTCTTTGCTTTGTACCTCTCATCATTTTCGTCGTAGAGGAAGCCAGAAAATTCGCGTAATCTTTTTCGGTTGATTCTGTCTCCCTCGGCCTCGAACACGAATTTATGCAGTGCCGCTATGCACTCTTTCTTTAAATACGGCATTGTGGGGGAAAAAAATTTATATTTTCGTTTCTTCTTCAATAGTAACCACTTTTGGGAGGAGCGCCCAAAATGTGGGGTTTTTTATTTACTTTAGGTTTAATAATTAATTTGTATTTAATGTTTGATAAATTTAGGATAAATGTATTCTTTATTCTGCGTCGTTTTATTCTTCTTCTCTGCGGCCGTCGTCGTTTTTGCGTCTTTTCGGTACCGCCGTCGTTTTATTTCTCTGCTTGTCTCTTCCTTGCTCGTCGTCTTCTTCCTGATGGCATAATCGTTGTTCGTCGTTCTTTTTAGTGATGGGATCATCGTTGCTCGCCGTCTAGGGATCTTATCTTCATTTGGTATTTTGTGTGGTACACCAACCCACATATATGCAGCAAAAACACAGTCGTAACAACTGCAAATGCATTCGCCCGTTTACTTAATACAACTAGTACCGACCAAATGATTAATATAAATAAGTTGAATTATGAACCATTAGCAAATTATGATATATTCGAAATAAATAATGAAACTAGAACGAACGATGTTATATCAAAGTTATCTAAAAACTTTCCAAAACTATTTAATAAACAATTAAAAGAACTTTGTTGTAACTACGCAGACATATTCGGACTTGATACAGAATGAATAACAACCAATAATTTTTATAAGCACAAACTAAGATTAAAAGACGAGGGGGAACGTTGTGAGTTGCTGCGGACACCGCAACTCTACAGTTATACCCGATACTAAGTCAGTATGGCTCTCCTCCGGCAGACGCCGCTAATATTAAACGTGCGAGAGAGACAGAGCGTGACTTCGGGCGCTGCGTAGCCACTGAAAATTTTTTTTTTTTCTTTTCGGCTATAAAAATTGTCCGATCTGATCCAAATTCAGCAACTGGATAGATATGGTCATTCTCTATAATTCTGCTTTTTTAGTTTTCTCAAATCTGCAATATTGTGGATGCAACAATTTCTCGTCCTTTGTGGGGGCGGAAGGGGGTGGGGTGAAATTCTGAGATATACGTTTTATAGTGAGATCTAACAGAAGTACGGATACCAAATTTGGTTACTCTAGCCTTAATAGTCTCTGAGATTTGTGGATGCCTCATCCTCTACAATTCTGCGTTTTTTGTTTTCTCGTATCTTTGAATTTGTGGATGCCACAGATTTTCGTCCTTTGTGGGAGCGGAAGTGGGCGGGGCGAAATTTTGAATTTTGTCGAAATTTGGACACAAAACGGTCAAGGTTCGATATCGCAGGAGTGTGGATACCAAATTTGGTTGCTCTAGCTCTTATGGGTTCTGAGATCCTTGAACTCATATTTTGCAATTGGTAAAACCGACCATGAAACCTGTGTGTTAGAGAGAGAAAGAGCGAGAAAGAGTGAAATTGTTTTCTTGATTCTGGCAGATGTTGCACTCTAGAAGATATAGTCATCTTCTACGATTCTGCGTTTTTAGTTTTCTCGTATCGTCGAAATTGTGGATGCCACAGATTTTCGACCTTTATGGGGGCGGAAGTGGGCGGGGCAAAGTTTTTAAATATTCTTGTAGCAGTGACATATCACAGAAGTCTGGATCCAAAACATCGTTGCTCTAGCTCTTATAGTCTTTGAGCACTAGGCGGTCGGACAGACAGACATGGCTCAATCGACTCGGCTATTGATGCTGATCAAGAATATATATACTTTATGGGGTCGGAAACGATTCCTTCTGGACGTTACACACATAAACTTTTACCACAAATCTAATATACCCCAATACTCATTTTGAGTATCGGGTATAATTATAGAAATCCTCATAGTCAAAAAGACGAAATCCAAGCTCAAGTCGATAAACTAATCAAAGATAGAATAGTTGAACCGTCAGCCTCAGAATACAACAGTCCACTTTTACTAGTACCAAAGAAATCCATAGATAACAAAAAGAAAAAATGGCGATTAGTAGTTGACTATCGCCAAATTAATAAAAAATTACTATCCGATAAATTTCCACTTCCTAGGATGGATGATATCTTCGATCAACTAGGAATAGCAAAATATTTCTCTTGCCTTGACTAAATGTCAGGATTCCATCAGATTGAGCTAGACGAAAACTCTAGAGATATAACATCATTTTCAACGAGCAATGGCTCTTATCGCTTCACGCGATTACCATTTGGTTTGAAAATAGCGCCCAATTCATTCCAAGGAATGATGACAATCGCATTCTTTGGACTTGAACCATCACAAGCATTCCTCTATATGGATGACTTAATAGTAATCGGTTGTTCCGAAAAACACATGCTTAACAATTTAATTAGTGTTTTTGACATTTGTAGGAAACACAACTTGAAGCTACATCCTGAAAAATGTTCATTTTTCATGCATGAAGTCACATTTTTGGGCCACAAATGCACAGATAAGGGAATCTTACCAGATGACAAAAAGTTTGATGTCATATTAAATTATCCAGTTCCACATGACTCTGATAGCGCTAGACGTTTTATAGCATTTTGTAATTACTACAGACGATTCATCAAAAATTTCGCCGATTATTCTAGGCATATAACAAGATTAAATAAAAAGAATGTTCCATTTGAATGAACTGATGAATGTCAAAATGCATTTGAACACCTTAAAGCTCAATTAATAAAACCTACTCTGTTACAATATCCAGATTTTACGAAAGAATTTTGTATAATCACAGATGCTAGTAAGCAAGCCTGAGGTGCAGTGCTTACACAAGCCCACAAAGGAACTCAACTCCCAATAGCTTACGCATCGAGAGCATTTACCAAAGGAGAAAGTATCAAAAGTACGACGGAACAAGAGTTAACAGCTATATATTGGGCAATCACCAAATTTAGACCCTATGTCTACGGAACTCATTTCATAGTAAAAACAGACCATTGACCACTAACATTTTTGTTTTCAATGACAAACCCCAGTTCTAAATTAATTTGAATTTGAGACTTGAATTTGAGGAGTATAATTTTACTGTAGAGTACCTAAGATAAGATCACGGATAACAATATCTGAACTAAAAGACATACAAAATAAAGTCCTGAAAGTCACTACCAGGTATCAAAGTAGACAAAAATTCTGCGCAGAAAACAACAAAGTAGAGATGCCAAAGCAATCTACCCAAACAGCTTCTCAGCCCAACGTATACGAAGTCATTAATAATGATGAAGTACGTAAAGTAGTGAAGAAAATTATAGCAAGAATTGATATTGGAGATTTATATACTAATAATGGAAATATTGACTTAGGACAACTATTTCCAAGGCTAGAAAAAGAAGCCGGTATATTAAAAATCAGCCAATTGAAAATGGCACCGTGGGAAAATATCTTTGAAAAAGTTTCAATAGATAATTTCAAAATTATGGGTAATAAAATATTGAAAACATTGAGAGTAGCGCTACTCAACCCGGTGACCACATTAACAAATGTTAAAGAGAAAGAAGCTATATTCTCTACACTACATGATGATCCAGTACAAGGAGGTCACACAGGCATTGCAAAAACCTTGACCAAGGTCAAAAGACATTATTACTGGAAAGGTATGACTCGTGATATAACAGAGCACATCCGGAAATAGAAATGTCAAAAAGCAAACAACAACAAATATAAAGACCCCTTTAACAATTACTGAAACCCCGATGAAGGCTTTTGACAGAGTGATAGTGGATACAATTGGTCCACTACCAAAGTCAGAAAAAGGCAATGAATATGCAGGCAGGCTCATTTGTGACATGACTAAATATCTAGGAACTAGATATACCTGTCGCAAATAAAAGCGCAGCAACTGGTGCAACGGCAATATTTGAATCATTTATTCTCAAGTACGGTCCAATGAAGACGACCATTTCGGACTTGGGAACGGAATATAAAAATTCAATTATAAACGATTTGTGCAAATATTTAAAAATAAACGCAGTCACGCTCATATGTGACTTGACTAAATATCTAGGAACTAGATATAACTGTCGCAAATAAAAGCGCAGCAACTGTTGCAACGGCAATATTTGAATCATTTACTCTCAAGTACGGTCCAATGAACACGATCATTTCGGACTTGGGATCGGAATATAAAAATTCAATTATAAACGATTTGTGCAAATATTTAAAAATAAACGAAGGGAACGTTGTGAGTTGCTGCGGACACCGCAACTCTACAGTTATACCCGATACTTAGTCAGTATGGCTCTCATCCGGCAGACGCCGCTAATGTTAAGCGACACGACAAAGAGTGCGTGCGAGAGAGACAGTTGCTTTTGGCTACAAAAATGATCCGATCTGATCCAGATTCAGCAATCTGATAGATATGGTCATTATCTATGATTCTGAGTTTTTAGTTTTCTCGAATGTGCAATATTGTGAATGCAACAGATTTTCGCCCTTTGTGGGGGCGGAAGGGGGTGGGGCGAAATTATGATATATATGTATTATATTGAGATCTAACAGAATTTCGGATACCAAATTTGGTTACTCTAGCCTTAATAGTCTCTGAGATTTGTGGATGCTCCAGATTTTCGTCCTTTGCGGGGGCGGAAGGGGGTGTGGCGAAATTTGGACACGAAACGGTCAAGGTCCGATATCACAGGAGTGTGGATACCAAATTTGGTTGCTCTGGCTCTTATAGGTTCTGAGATCCTTGAACTCATATTTTGCAATGGGCAAAACCGACCATGCAACCTGTGTGTTAGAGAGAGACAGAGCGAGAAAGAGTGAAATTGTTTTCTTTATTCTGGCTATAATAATTTTACGATCTGGTTCAGATGTTGCACTCTAGAAGATATAGTCATCTTCTACGATTCTGCGTTTTTAGTTTTCTCGTATCGTCGAAATTGTGGATGCCACAGATTTTCGCCATTTGTGGGGGCGGAAGTGGGCGGGGCAAAGTTTTGAAATATTTTTGGAGCAGTGACATATCACAGAAGTTTGGATTCTCGTCTTATTCCTGAGGCTACAACAGAGGATGTTAAACAACATCTTTCCTCTAAACTTAACACTTCGCCTGTTGATATAGTTGTGACTAAATTTACATTTAAACATAAGCGCAACATATCATCATTTAAAATTCTTCTCCCTGATTCCTTACTATCCCGTTCTCTAGAACCGTCAATATGGCCTGAGCATACAATTGTGCATGAGTTCCTTCTCAAAGATTCAAACTCGAATCCAAGAATTACCGAACATGCTCCAAAAAACTGATGTACTATTTTTCCATGCACTATCAGAACGTTCGCAGTTTGCTGGGAAAATTGCGTCAAATTCATACTAATAGCGCGTCCTTTGATTTCGATGCCATCGCGTTTACCGAAACCTGGCTTAACTCCTCTGTCAATGATCATGAAATTTTCATTGATAGTTACACTATTTATAGAATGGACCGCCCATCTTTTGCAGGTGGGGTTCTGATTGCAGTTAAATCTGTTTTCTCATCTGAGTTATTCCCATTTAATAACATTCACGGAATTGACACGGACAACAGTATTGTCGTCGTAGTTGCTTTGTGCATTACAAATTTTGCACTGTGGGACAATAAGTATAAAAAATGAGTGGAAATATGAATTTCAATATTGAGAAACTGGACGAAAACAATTATAGCACATGGGAAGTTTTGATGAGAAGTGTTCTCATACAAAATGATTTGTGGCCAATCGTCAGTGGTAAAATTGAGCTTAGTGAAAGTGCAACAAGTGAGCAACGTGCAGCTTTTGAACTAAAGGATCAAAAGGCGTTGGCGTCAATTTTACTTTGTGTTAAATCGACCCAACTAAACAATATTAAAAATTGTGTATCGTCGTCACAGGCATGGCAAAAGCTAAATAAAATTCACAGGCCAAGCGGACCAGCAAGGGTAGTGTTTTTAATTAAACAATTGTTGACGTTAAAAATGTCGGATGGTATAAGTGCACAGGAATATTTGCGGAAATTCCAGGTGGTACACGAGGCTTTAGCAGAGGTCAACATAAAGGTTGATGAAAAGATCTTATCAGTTGTGTTGCTAAATGGTTTGCCTAAATCGTATGAAAGTTTTGTTGTTGCGATTGAGACGCGAGATGATTTGCCGAGCTTGAGCATGCTAAAAATAAAAATTTCTGAAGAAGCGAATAGGCAGGAAGATAGCATTAGCAAGGAAATTACAAGTAGCGCGGAACTACACGTCAGTTATGACAACAACAATTTTAAGAAAAACTTTAAGAAGGGCAAAAAGTGTTTTAAGTGCGGAAAGGAAGGCCATTTTAAATCGGAATGCCGTGCTAAAAGCAAGCAGGAAGGAGCAAACAACAAGGGCGCAAACAGTAAAAGCGGGGAAAGATTGGGTACAATGCTTTGCGTAACCGAATATGACAAAGTGGAACCAGAAAAATATGTACCAATCCTAAGTTTAGCTAAGCCGAATGACCAGATGTTAAATGCATGGTGCATAGACAGTGGCGCAACTATGTTGTGACAAGGAACGCTTTGTGTCGTTCACGGAAGATAATCAAAAAGTATTTTTAGCCGGCGGTAAATCACTTATTGCTGAAGGGCATGGAACTGTTCAAGTAAAGTTCGGTGATAGATCCGTTACGCTGGAAAATGTTATCTTGGTACCAGATTTGCAGTACAATTTTATATCGGTCACAAAACTATTAAAACATGGAAAAAACGTTTTGAAAACGGAAAAATAGTTATAAAGGCACATCTAGAAAATGGATTTTTTATGGTTCAGGACAATCAGGAAAAGTGTATGAACATTGTAAATGTTGAGGCAGATGCATTCAAATGGCACAATAGGTTCGGACATGTACATTTTGACGCATTAAAGGAAATGGTTAACAAGGAGATGGTAATAGGTCTCAAGGGCATATACAAGCCAAAACAAGTGTGTGCAACATGCGCAAAAAGTAAAATTTGCGTGCAACCATTTCAATCGAGCACAAACAGGTCAAAGGGCGTTCTAGACTTAATACATACTGATGTATGCGGTCCAATGCAAAAGCAGTCAATGGGAGGCAATCGATATTTCGCCACATTTATTGATGATTGTTCAAGATATGTATCAGTAAGTTTCCTAAAAACCAAAGATCAGGTTTTCGAGGCTTTTAAAGAATTTAAGAGTCAAGTTGAGTGCCAAACTGGGAGAAAAGTCAAGGTTTTACAAAGCGACAATGGCCGAGAATACATATCAAGCGTTTTTGACAATTACCTAAACCAAAATGGAATAAAGCGAAACTTAACAGTGCCATATACACCTCAACAAAACGGAGTTGCAGAAAGGGCCAACAGAACATTGGTAGAAATGGCAAGAAGTATGCTGCTGCATGCTGGGTTGAGTGAATGCTATTGGGCAGAAGCGATTCGAACTGCCACGTATTTGCGAAAGCAGAGTGGCAAGCAGCTGCTTGAGCGGGGTGACACCTTTTGAAATATGGACAGGTCGAAAGCCAGTGGTATCGCATTTAAGAGTTTTTGGCTCAGTAGCGATAGCTCTAGATAAAACAAAGAAATCAAAGTTCGCACAGAAAGGCTTAGAGTATATAATGGTGGGCTACTCGGATACGGCCAAAGCATACCGTTTGGTCAGTAAAGAAACCAGGAAACTCGTAGAGAGTAGGGATGTCATTTTTGTAGAACCTGAAGGGGGCAAACTAGATGCATCATGTTCCAATGACATATCATCAATTGAGGTTCAACAAAACCAGAACGCTGAACCCGAAATGGATAGCGAGCAATTTAAAGATCCAGAAAATGAGCCAGAAAATCAGGAGGAGATTAGGTCTAGTAATGACATTCTTGTAATTCCAGAACCAATAAGAGGACCAGGACGCCCAACCATAGTACGGACGGGCAAACCAGGACGACCAAGGAAGCAGTATCATATGCTCAATGCGATACTGGCAGCAGACGTACAAGTTCCACAAAACTACGCACAAGCTGAACGGTCTACTGAAGGCGAGATATGGAAAGCATCAATGAAGGACGAGTACGAATCTCTCGTGAAGAACGGCACGTGGTCGCTTACTAAATTGCCTAGCGGGAAAAAGTCCATTGGATGCAGATGGGTTTACGCAGTTAAGTCCAATCCGGATGGAAGCGTGAACAGGCTGATGAACAGGATGTTGTCACGGCGTATCTCAACGGCGAATTGGAAGATGAGGTTTTTATGAGACAACCTGAGGGCTTCATCAGCGAAGTTCACCCAAATCACGTTTTGAGGCTTCACAAAAGTATATATGGCCTAAAACAATCAGGAAGAGTGTGGAACTCTACGTTGGATGCAACGCTGAGACGCATTGGTTTTATACCGACTGTCAACGAACCCTGTCTGTATCGTAAGCCAGGTAAAAATATGTGTCTAATAGCTGTCTACGTAGATGACATTATTTTGGCGTGTAAGGACCTAGATGATATATCTGATATCAAGATAAAGATCGCAGCAGAATTTGATGTGGTTGACATCGGGCCTATGCAATACTTTTTAGGTATTGAGGTGAAACGTGAAGGCAGTACGGGTGCGATTTCAATCAGCCAACGGAAATATATTAGAGAGTTGCTCGAACAGTACAATTTGAAAGATTGTCGACAGACGTCCACGCCTCTTGAAGCTGGTTACCAGGTGGCATGCAACAAAGAGGATTGCCGCAGGGTCGACATCACATCGTTCCAAAAGCTAATTGGAGAGTTATCTTATCTTGCTGTTATGACTCGTCCAGACATTGCGCATTCGGTGAACAAATTAGCACAACGTAACAAGGATCCTCATTCCGAGCATGAAGCGGCAGCCAAGCACATCCTTCGATATTTGGCAAAAACTATCGACTGGGAGATATGCTACACAAAGCAAGGAAAGGCAATTGAGTGTTTTGTTGATGCAGATTGGGCAAGTGATATGACGAACCGAATCACCAATATTATATCGTCTTGCAGGTTTTCGTCGTAGATTATACGTCTTCTTATTTTCGTTCTGAAGCTTCACAATTTGAGCCTTTGCCTTTGCTCTTAGGTCGCTGCGTTCGTCGTTAAATATAGTTGCTGCTTCTTTGTTGATCAATTGCCGTATTTGGAGGTCTTCTTTTGTCCGCATCTTAACTCCAACTAGCATTTCAAAGGGTGTCGTATCAATGCTTCTCGTAAATGTTGAATTTACAGCTTGTTGAACTTTGCTGACATGCCTGTACCATTTCGTGGGGTCGACGATACTCAGTTTTGAGAGAACTGAAATTATGATTGCATTCAGTCTCTCAACTTGACCATTTACTCTCGGTAGTCCTGTCGTCGTCTTCACCAGCTTAATCCCTTCGTCGTCACAATACTTAACAAAGTCTTGCGAGGTGAAAGCGGAGCCCTTATCCGAGATTATAAACGCTGGATTACCAAATGTAATACTTTGACTGCTAAGCTTCGCAATAACCTCATTTGCGGTAGTCGATTTCGTGGGATACAGCCAGCAATACTTCGTGAATGAGTCTATAACTGCAAAGATATGTTTGTAGTCCTTGTGCGTCGAATCCAGAGGTCCCAAAAAGTCAATATGATAAGTGTATAATGGAACGTCTTCTTTCTGGAGTGGGTGTAGTAGCCCTTCCTGCTTGCCTCTCTTTCGGTTCATCAAAATACATGGAATACAGCACTCAATATATTTCTTGATCTTCTCTTGGACATTTTGTATGTAGAATTCTCTACAAATCAAATCCTTCGTCTTCTTTGCTGCAAAATGACCTCTATCATGTGCACGGCTGATAATTTGTTTCTGCATGTCATTGGGTACCACCATAAGTTCCTCGTCCTGTACAAGTCTATATAGCATACCAGATTTCAGGAAATAATCGTCGTAAGTCTTCTGTTCGTCGTTCAGAATTTGTTTAATAGCCTTAATCTTTTCATCTTTCGACTGTGCATCTTTTAAAGCGATGCTTATGCTGTCTTCAGTTATCATCATGATTGGGTAGCGGCTGAGAGCATCGACATGCTTCATTCTAGTTCCTGACCGAAGTTCCACAGCATAATCGTACTCCTGCAGGAACAAAATCCATCGCGCCACCCTAGTGCATAAGTTTTGTTTCTCCAGCGTCTTTGTAAAAACATTGCAGTCTGTTATCAGTTTAAAATGAATGCCTAAGAGATATACTCTAAGCTTGGTTAACGCTTCTATTACTGCCAAAATCTCTAATTCGTAACTGCTATATTTCCGCTGTGCATCAGTAGTCTTTTTGGACATATAATAGACCGGGTGTAGCTGTCCGTCGTCTGGCGATTTCTGTAATAGAACTGCACCAAAACCATCAATTGATGCATCTGTGTGTACTTCTGTATCGTAAGTCTGATTATATATATTCAATACTGGGTTCTCCGTCAGCAGTTTTTTTAAGATATTAACTGCATTCTCTTCATATACATCAAATTTAAATTTTGTCTTGTTCTTTGTCAACTCCGTTAAAGGTCTAGCAATGCCTGCATAATTCGGGATAAACTTTCTAAAATACCCAGTCAGTCCCAAGAAACTCTCTACTTGTTTGAGTGATTGTGGCATTTTAAACTTTGATACGGAATCAATTTTTTCTGTTGAAGGATAAATCTTACTGTTTTCAGTTATATGACCAAGAAATTGAATACGGGTCTTCAGAAAGTGGTATTTTTTTATGTTCAATTCTAGGCCAAAATCTTTGCATGTTTCGATAACTTCCTTTAGATTCTTCATAGCTTCTTGTTCTGTCTGTGCTGGAATAATCACGTCATCAACGTAGGGTAAAGCAATACCTTTGCTGGACAGATGTCGAAATATCGCATTGACGTGCCGCTGAAAAACTCCTGTTGAATTTGAAAATCCAAACGGGACTCTCAAAAATTGATATTGGCCTCGCTGAGTTACAAACGACGTGTACTTCCGACTAGATTCAGAAACCGGCAAATGAAAAAACGCATTCTTAAGATCAATCGTGCTGAATATCTTGGCCTCTTGCAATCTGTCTAGTTGATCTTCAATAAGCGGCAAAGGAAAATGGTCTTTGACAGTTACCTTATTGATCCTCCTGTAATCAACACAAACCCTTGCCGAACCGTCTCGCTTTTTAACAAGGACTATTGGACTTGTAAACTCCGATGTAGATTCTTCGATAATGTCATTTTTAAGCCACTCTTCAATCTGTTCATCGACGATACGCGTTTCCGTAAACGCCATTCTGCGCGGATGCGAAAATATAGGAGACTCATCTTTTAATACGATACGCATCTCTACATTTGTTGCTTTTGATTTGTTTGGCACATAATTGTCTATTAGTTCGCGTACTTCTTTTTTGGCAGATTCACTTGCTGCTTCATTAATGTCAATCACGTCATTGTCAATTTCCGCACAAATTTTCATTATATTTAGTTCGTCCCCGCTCGACATATTGCTCGACATATTGCGCACTTGAAGTCCGTTTCTATTAAAAACGATTTCCGCCAGTAAACACAGTTCTTCTCCAATAATTATCTTCACGTCGATAAGTCTGGTTGGTACTACATAAAAATCTAACAAGAATTCACCATCGTCAATTGGAACAGCGTGTTTAAAATGTCCAACTGGTTTTATCCTATTAGAGTCACAATCGTCAAATCCAATAAGAACAATTGTACAGCTTTCCAACTTCGGCTTGCCAATCTCGCGATAAAAGTCTTCCCGCATAACGTTGAACTTGCTGCCCGTATCAAAAAGCGCGATAATTTTTTTATACCCGATACTCAAAATGAGTATTGGGGTATATTAGATTTGTGGTAAAAGTGGATGTGTGTAACGTCCAGAAGGAATCGTTTCCGACCCTATAAAGTATATATATTCTTGATCAGCATCAATAGCCGAGTCGATTGAGCCCTGTCTGTCTGTCCGTCCGTCCGTCTGTCCGTCTGTCCGTCTGTCCGTCCCCTTCAGCGCCTAATGCTCAAAGACTATAAGAGCTAGAGCAACGATGTTTTGGATCCAGACTTCTGTGATATGTCACTGCTCCAAAAATATTTCAAAACTTTGCCATGCCCACTTCCGCCCCCACAAAGGGCGAAAATCTGTGGCATCCACAATTTCGACGATACGAGAAAACTAAAAACGCAGAATCGTAGAAGATGACTATATCTTCTAGAGTGCCAAATCTGAACCAGATCGTATAATTATTACAGCCAGAATCACGAAAACAATTTCACTCTTTCTCGCTCTGTCTCACTCTAACACACAGGTTTCATGGTCGGTTTTGCCAATTGCAAAATATGAGTTCAAGGATCTCAGAACCTATAAAAGCCAGAGCAACCAAATTTGGTATCCACACTCCTGTGATATCGGACCTTGACCGTTTCCTGTCCAAATTTCGCCACACCCCCTTCCGCCCCCGCAAAGGACGAAAATCTGAGGCAACCACAAATCTCAGAGACTATTAAGGCTAGAGTAACCAAATTTGGTGCACACACTCCTTTAAGATGTCACTATAAAACGTATATCTCAGAATTTCGCCCCACCCCCATCCGCCCCCACAAAGGACGAAAATCTGTTGCATCCACAATATTGCAGATTTGAGAAAACTAAAAACGCAGAATCATAGATAATGACCATATCTATTAGATTGCTGAATCTGGATCAGATCAGATCATTTTTATAGCCAAAAGGAACAAATCAATTTGCAGTGGCTACGCAGCGCCCGACGTCACGCTCAGACTGATTTTCTGTCTCTCTCGCACGCACTCTTTGTCGTGTCGTTAAATATTAGCGGCGTCTGCCGGAGGAGAGCCATACTGACTTAGTATCGGGTATAACCGTAGAGTTGCGGTGTCCGCAGCAACTCACAACGTTCCCCCTCGTTATTTTCAAATGCGACTTCTTTGTGTGTGATATCGGGTTTTGGCTGCAATCTACGCGTATTTACTGACGTTGCACCAAACTTTTCAATTTTACAATCTTTAGAAATATGCCCGAATTGATTGCATTTGAAACACTTTCGACCTTTATCTTTATTTTGACAGTTACTCGATAAGTGACCTTTACCACCGCAATTATAACATTTCACTTCTTTCTTATCATCTTTGTTCATGCTTTGACTTTTTTTTGTCGGTTTCTTTTATATTGATTTCATTTCGCTTCGACTTCTCTTTTTCCATTTGATTTTCTTTTTCCATAAATGTTTTATACCACTTTAATTTTTCTTTAAACTGATTTATATTTGTTGCGCCGTACAAAATTGTCTTATTCACACCTTTTCCATCTATGCCGTCAATCAAATATTGGATAAATGTGTCGTCTGCAATACTTCCTCGTGATGCAATGTCTTTCATTTTGTAGAAATATTCGAATACACACTCATTGTTGCCTCGTTTCGTTTGCGCGAGTTGCTCATGAATTTGCTTGCTGGTTACATTCGACTTAAATTCTGACAATAATGCCTGCTTGAGGGAATTCCATGAATTCAAACCACTTTCACTCAATACAAACAATTTCGCGATTCCTTTTAGAGCTTTTTTGGCGAACAAAAACCTTTGGAAATCATTCCATTTCATTAGTGTCGCCTGTTCCTCGTATTCTGTTATCCACACTTCGACTGGAATAGTATTAGTGCCGTCGAAACTTCGAATGCTCTCTTCCACATCGCGAAAGCTGATCGCAAATCGTGGCGTCATATCTCTCTCCACTATTTGGTTGTATGTTGTAGCGTGTCTTCTTTGTTCTGTGTCTTCGTTTTTCCCTGCAATGTTTTCTATGCTGGCATGGTCTGCCGTCTCAAACGAATTGTTGCTATCCTTTTCTTTTTCGTCATCATCCTCTTCATCCTCAGTTTCGTCGTTGCTTGTTTCATCATGCGCTAGCAGGGTCATCGAACGCAAATTGCAAAACACATGCAAGAAAAGGTCCTCACTAGTATAACTGATTCCCAACACATTGCATATAGCCACAAGATCACTATGTGTTATATTATTTACTGCGTATTCCTTCTTTGCTTTGTACCTCTCATCATTTTCGTCGTAGAGGAAGCCAGAAAATTCGCGTAATCTTTTTCGGTTGATTTTGTCTCCCTCGGCCTCGAACACGAATTTATGCAGTGCCGCTATGCACTCTTTCTTGCTCGAGCGTAGATTTTCACATATTAAATCGTTTAAATACCGCATTGTGGGGGAAAAAAATTTATATTTTCGTTTCTTCTTCAATAGTAACCACTTTTAATTCATTCCCGGAGGAGCGCCCAAAATGTGGGGTTTTTATTTACTTTAGGTTTAATAATTAATTTGTATTTAATGTTTGATAAATTTAGGATAAATGTATTCTTTATTCTGCGTCGTTTTATTCTTCTTCTCTGCGGCCGTCGTCGTTTTTGCGTCTTTTCGGTACCGCCGTCGTTTTATTTCTCTGCTTGTCTCTTCCTTGCTCGTCGTCTTCTTCCTGATGGCATAATCGTTGTTCGTCGTTCTTTTTAGTGATGGGATCATCGTTGCTCGCCGTCTAGGGATCTTATCTTCATTTGGTATTTTGTGTGGTACACCAACCCACATATATGCAGCAAAAACACAGTCGTAACAACTGCAAATGCATTCGCCCGTTTACTTAATACAACTAGTACCGACCAAATGATTAATATAAATAAGTTGAATTATGAACCATTAGCAAATTATGATATATTCGAAATAAATAATGAAACTAGAACGAACGATGTTATATCAAAGTTATCTAAAAACTTTCCAAAACTATTTAATAAACGAGGGGGAACGTTGTGAGTTGCTGCGGACACCGCAACTCTACGGTTATACCCGATACTAAGTCAGTATGGCTCTCCTCCGGCAGACGCCGCTAATATTTAACGACACGACAAAGAGTGCGTGCGAGAGAGACAGAAAATCAGTCTGAGCGACACGTCACGCGCTGCGTAGCCACTGCAAATTGATTTGTTCCTTTTGGCTATAAAAATGATCTGATCTGATCCAGATTCAGCAATCTAATAGATATGGTCATTATCTATGATTCTGCGTTTTTAGTTTTCTCAAATCTGCAATATTGTGGATGTAACAGATTTTCGTCCTTTGTGGGGGCGGATGGGGGTGGGGCGAAATTTGGACAGGAAACGGTCAAGGTCCGATATCACAGGAGTGTGGATACCAAATTTGGTTGCTCTGGCTTATATAGGTTCTGAGATCCTTGAACTCATATTTTGCAATTGGCAAAACCGACCATGAGCCTTAATAGTCTCTGAGATTTGTGGTTGCCTCAGATTTTCGTCCTTTGCGGGGGCGGAAGGGGGTGTGGCGAAATTTGGACAGGAAACGGTCAAGGTCCGATATCACAGGAGTGTGGATACCAAATTTGGTTGCTCTGGCTTTTATAGGTTCTGAGATCCTTGAACTCATATTTTGCAATTGGCAAAACCGACCATGAAACCTGTGTGTTAGAGTGAGACAGAGCGAGAAAGAGTGAAATTGTTTTCGTGATTCTGGCTGTAATAATTATACGATCTGGTTCAGATTTTGCACTCTAGAAGATATAGTCATCTTCTACGATTCTGCGTTTTTAGTTTTCTCGTATCGTCGAAATTGTGGATGCCACAGATTTTCGCCTTTTGTGGGGGCGGAAGTGGGCGGGGCAAAGTTTTGAAATATTTTTGGAGCAGTGACATATCACAGAAGTCTGGATCCAAAACATCGTTGCTCTAGCTCTTATAGTCTTTGAGCATTAGGCGCTGAAGGGGACGGACAGACGGACAGACGGACGGACGGACAGACAGACAGGGCTCAATCGACTCGGCTATTGATGCTGATCAAGAATATATATACTTTATAGGGTCGGAAACGATTCCTTCTGGACGTTACACACATCCACTTTTACCACAAATCTAATATACCCCAATACTCATTTTGAGTATCGGGTATAAAAATGGCGATTAGTAGTTGACTATCGCCAAATTAATAAAAAATTACTATCCGATAAATTTCCACTTCCTAGGATGGATGATATCTTCGATCAACTAGGAATAGCAAAATATTTCTCTTGCCTTGACTAAATGTCAGGATTCCATCAGATTGAGCTAGACGAAAACTCTAGAGATATAACATCATTTTCAACGAGCAATGGCTCTTATCGCTTCACGCGATTACCATTTGGTTTGAAAATAGCGCCCAATTCATTCCAAGGAATGATGACAATCGCATTCTTTGGACTTGAACCATCACAAGCATTCCTCTATATGGATGACTTAATAGTAATCGGTTGTTCCGAAAAACACATGCTTAACAATTTAATTAGTGTTTTTGACATTTGTAGGAAACACAACTTGAAGCTACATCCTGAAAAATGTTCATTTTTCATGCATGAAGTCACATTTTTGGGCCACAAATGCACAGATAAGGGAATCTTACCAGATGACAAAAAGTTTGATGTCATATTAAATTATCCAGTTCCACATGACTCTGATAGCGCTAGACGTTTTATAGCATTTTGTAATTACTACAGACGATTCATCAAAAATTTCGCCGATTATTCTAGGCATATAACAAGATTAAATAAAAAGAATGTTCCATTTGAATGAACTGATGAATGTCAAAATGCATTTGAACACCTTAAAGCTCAATTAATAAAACCTACTCTGTGACAATATCCAGATTTTACGAAAGAATTTTGTATAATCACAGATGCTAGTAAGCAAGCCTGAGGTGCAGTGCTTACACAAGCCCACAAAGGAACTCAACTCCCAATAGCTTACGCATCGAGAGCATTTACCAAAGGAGAAAGTATCAAAAGTACGACGGAACAAGAGTTAACAGCTATATATTGGGCAATCACCAAATTTAGACCCTATGTCTACGGAACTCATTTCATAGTAAAAACAGACCATTGACCACTAACATTTTTGTTTTCAATGACAAACCCCAGTTCTAAATTAATTTGAATTTGAGACTTGAATTTGAGGAGTATAATTTTACTGTAGAGTACCTAAGAGGCAAAGATAATTTCGTAGCCGATGCATTGTCACGGATAACAATATCTGAACTAAAAGACATACAAAATAAAGTCCTGAAAGTCACTACCAGGTATCAAAGTAGACAAAAATTCTGCGCAGAAAACAACAAAGTAGAGATGCCAAAGCAATCTACCCAAACAGCTTCTCAGCCCAACGTATACGAAGTCATTAATAATGATGAAGTACGTAAAGTAGTGAAGAAAATTATAGCAAGAATTGATATTGGAGATTTATATACTAATAATGGAAATATTGACTTAGGACAACTATTTCCAAGGCTAGAAAAGCCGGTATATTAAAAATCAGCCAATTGAAAATGGCACCGTGGGAAAATATCTTTGAAAAAGTTTCAATAGATAATTTCAAAATTATGGGCAATAAAATATTGAAAACATTGAGAGTAGCGCTACTCAACCCGGTGACCACATTAACAAATGTTAAAGAGAAAGAAGCTATATTGTCTACACTACATGATGATCCAGTACAAGGAGGTCACACAGGCATTGCAAAAACCTTGACCGAGGTCAAAAGACATTATTACTGGAAAGGTATGACTCGTGTTATAACAGAGCACATCCGGAAATAGAAATGTCAAAAAGCAAAAACAACAACAAATATAAAGACCCCTTTAACAATTACTGAAACCCCGATGAAGGCTTTTGACAGAGTGATAGTGGATACAATTGGTCCACTACCAAAGTCAGAAAAAGGCAATGAATATGCAGGCAGGCTCATATGTGACTTGACTAAATATCTAGGAACTAGATATACCTGTCGCAAATAAAAGCGCAGCAACTGTTGCAACGGCAATATTTGAATCATTTATTCTCAAGTACGGTCCAATGAAGACGACCATTTCGGACTTGGGAACGGAATATAAAAATTCAATTATAAACGATTTGTGCAAATATTTAAAAATAAACGCAGTCACGCTCATATGTGACTTGACTAAATATCTAGGAACTAGATATAACTGTCGCAAATAAAAGCGCAGCAACTGTTGCAACGGCAATATTTGAATCATTTACTCTCAAGTACGGTCCAATGAACACGATCATTTCGGACTTGGGATCGGAATATAAAAATTCAATTATAAACGATTTGTGCAAATATTTAAAAATAAACGAAGGGAACGTTGTGAGTTGCTGCGGACACCGCAACTCTACAGTTATACCCGATACTTAGTCAGTATGGCTCTCATCCGGCAGACGCCGCTAATGTTAAGCGACACGACAAAGAGTGCGTGCGAGAGAGACAGTTGCTTTTGGCTACAAAAATGATCCGATCTGATCCAGATTCAGCAATCTGATAGATATGGTCATTATCTATGATTCTGAGTTTTTAGTTTTCTCAAATCTGCAATATTGTGGATGCAACAGATTTTCGTCCTTTGTGGGGGCGGATGGGGGTGGGGCGAAATTATGAGATATATGTATTATATTGAGATCTAACAGAATTTCGGATACCAAATTTGGTTACTCTAGCCTTAATAGTCTCTGAGATTTGTGGATGCTCCAGATTTTCGTCCTTTGCGGGGGCGGAAGGGGGTGTGGCGAAATTTGGACACGAAACGGTCAAGGTCCGATATCACAGGAGTGTGGATACCAAATTTTGGTTGCTCTGGCTCTTATAGGTTCTGAGATCCTTGAACTCATATTTTGCAATGGGCAAAACCGACCATGCAACCTGTGTGTTAGAGAGAGACAGAGCGAAAAAGAGTGAAATTGTTTTCTTTATTCTGGCTATAATAATTTTACGATCTGGTTCAGATGTTGCACTCTAGAAGATATAGTCATCTTCTACGATTCTGCGTTTTTAGTTTTCTCGTATCGTCGAAATTGTGGATGCCACAGATTTTCGCCCTTTGTGGGGGCGGAAGTGGGCGGGGCAAAGTTTTGAAATATTTTTGGAGCAGTGACATATCACAGAAGTCTGGATTCTCGTCTTATTCCTGAGGCTACAACAGAGGATGTTAAACAACATCTTTCCTCTAAACTTAACACTTCGCCTGTTGATATAGTTGTGACTAAATTTACATTTAAACATAAGCGCAACATATCATCATTTAAAATTCTTCTCCCTGATTCCTTACTATCCCGTTCTCTAGAACCGTCAATATGGCCTGAGCATACAATTGTGCATGAGTTCCTTCTCAAAGATTCAAACTCGAATCCAAGAATTACCGAACATGCTCCAAAAAACTGATGTACTATTTTTCCATGCACTATCAGAACGTTCGCAGTTTGCTGGGAAAATTGCGTCAAATTCATACTAATAGCGCGTCCTTTGATTTCAATGCCATCGCGTTTACCGAAACCTGGCTTAACTCCTCTGTCAATGATCATGAAATTTTCATTGATAGTTACACTATTTATAGAATGGACCGCCCATCTTTTGCAGGTGGGGTTCTGATTGCAGTTAAATCTGTTTTCTCATCTGAGTTATTCCCATTTAATAACATTCACGGAATTGAATTTGTTGCAGTCAAAGTTCGTGTTGGCTCCGCATTTTTCTATTTAACCTGCTCTTACATTCCTCCCAGGTCTGATGCTGAGCTTTACTTACACCACCTCTCAGCAATTAATATTGTTGTTTCTGCATTAGGGTGCAATGATCGAATTATTGTCATGGGGGACTTTAACCTCCCATTTCTTTCTTGGCTGCCTTGTGATGACGCCAACCTGTTGTTTCCCAATTGTCATAACGACTTTATCAATGGGCTAACGGATATTTCCCTTGTCCAAATTAATGCCGTTAAATTAATGCCGTTAAAAACATTAGGGACAGACTTCTTGACCTCGTTTTTGTTAACGATGGTTCTCTTGCTACGGTATCTAGAGCAAGCCCAATATCTCTCCCTGAAGATCCTTACCATCCAACTTTGTTGATATCACTGGAGTGTACACAATCTGGAGGTGCTGACGGTTCCATGGCTCCTTGTCACATAAAGTGTTTTCGCAAAACAAACTTTATCGATTTAGATCTTCATCTCTCGCGTGTTGATTGGTCGTTTCTTTATTCATTACCGAACTTAGATGCAACTGTTAACTCGTTTTATAGTTCTATTTACTCCGCCCTAAATACGTTTGTTCCAGATATCACTGTACCTGTATCGTCCAAGCCTCCCTGGTTCTCCAAGTATTTGTCATACTTAAAAAATAATAAATCCCGTCTCTATAAAAAGTACCAGAAGTCGGGCTCCACGTTGGCCTTAGCTCTATACTCCTCCGCTCGCTCTCTATTCCTTGCCGTCAATAGTCAGTGTTATAATCATTACCTTTCACAATGTAGTAGAAACTTTCGTAGTGATCCTAAAAAATTCTATTCTATTAACTCTAAGCGCAAGTCAAACGGTTTTCCTCCGTCCCTTCATTACCAGAACAAAACAGAAGCTTCTGCTGTTGGTATTGCAAATTTATTCGCTAACTTTTTCCAAACAACGTACTCGTCTCATATTTACAACGCATCCACTCCGTATCCGTACCAGCTACCTCAAGCTAACAGCATTTTTCTGCCCTTTTTCGAGGAAAGCGTTATTCTGGAAGGTTTGTCATCTATGGACATGTCGTTTTCTGCGGGTCCAGATAAGGTACCTAGTTGCATCTTAAAATACTGTGCCCAGTCCCTTTGCAAACCCTTGACCTTTCTCTTCAACCTCTCCTTGGAACAGTCTTGTCTCCCAGTAATTTGGAATGAGTCCTATATCATTCCGCTTCACAAAAAAGGTTCAAGATCAAACATTGAAAACTATCGTGGTATCGCAAAGCTTTCCGCCATCCCGAAGCTTCTTGAGTTCCTAGTCACCCGGCAACTGCAACATCTTTGTTGCAGCTTGATATCTCCGTCGCAACACGGTTTTTTCAGACATCGTTCAACATCGACTAACCTTCTTGAGTTTTCTAACCTAATCCACCGTGGTTTTCAAATTGGTTTGCAGACGGATGTAGTTTTTACTGACTTCAGCAAGGCATTCGATTCTGTGAACCATGCTCTGCTTATTCACAAGCTCTCTTTATTAGGGTTCCCAACGAATCTTCTAGATTGGATTTTGTCCTATCTCTCTAACCGTACTCAACGTGTTTTGTTTTCTAACGTGTTGTCAAATACTGTAAATGTTACTTCAGGTGTGCCACAGGGAAGTCATCTGGGCCCGCTTCTGTTCATTTTATTTGTGAATGACCTTCCTCAAGTTATAACATACTCTACTACACTAATGTATGCTGATGATGTCAAAATCTGTCTTTCTCACTCTGATTGGTATTTGCACACACGCCTTCAACTTGATCTAAGTGAACTACTATTGTGGTGTTCAACTAATCATCTTTTTCTGAACCTTTCCAAGTGCAAACTTATGACATTTTACCGTCGCGCTCCTCATTTTGTCCCATATGTTCTAGGAAATCATGTCCTTGAGCGAATTTCGAGTTCAAATGACCTTGGAGTCCTTTTTGATCATAAGATGTGTTTTAACACCCATATAGCTGCAACTGTAAATAAAGCTAAGGGTGTTTTAGCGTTCATCAAGCGTTGTTTGACGGGAGTTTGTCGACCCGTACGTTACGAAACAACTGTACATCTCGTTAGTACGTCCTATATTGGAGTATTGTTCTTGTGTGTGGAGCCCGCAGTATAAAGTACAGCAGGCTGTTATAGAATCCGTGCAAAAGCAATTTTTAATTTTTGCCCTTCGGAACTTTAACTGGGACTCAGGTAGAATCTTGCCACCCTACCAGTCTAGGCTAAATCTTATTGACCTGCCGTCGTTGCACCATCGCAGAATATGCAATGGCGTAATGTTCGTGCACAAGCTCCTTCTTGGGACTGTTGACTCCCAAACTCTCTTGGGTCAGATTGACTTGGCCGTTCCATCTAGACCTACCCGTACTTTTAGGCCTATCCGTCGACCCATATGTAGGTCTAATTATGCTGATCATGAACCTTTTAGGGTTTTATGCCATAATTATAACTCCCTCTGTCAAACCCTATCCCCTGAACTGTCTCTTAAACTAATTGCATGCAATATTTATAATCAGGACAGACAGACATGGCTCAATCGACTCGGCTATTGATGCTGATCAAGAATATATATACTTTATGGGGTCGGAAACGATTCCTTCTGGACGTTACACACATACACTTTTACCGCAAATCTAATATAGCCCAATACTCATTTTGAGTATCGGGTATAACAATGTGAGAATTGCCCAGAATGCATCGGGAAACTCACAACAGCCCTTAGGTACACAGCAATAGACAGTAAAAAGGTTCATTCGATTAATCTTAGTGTAAATATATTACATTTTATATATATTAATATTTTTGATAGATACTGGTGTAGACATATCTCTGCTAAAAGACAATTCAGACACTTTTAATGATATAAACATGGACAACAAAATAAATATTCAGGGAATCAATCAAGGATTAATTCAATCTAAACGAATGACATCCTTAGAAATACAAACAACTAAATATATAATTCCACACAACTTCCATATTGTCGAATCAACTTTTTCTATACCGTGGGATGGAATTTTAGGAATACATTTTATTAAAAAATATAATTGTCAACTAGATTTCACACCTTCAAAAGATCTGCTCATAATAAGACCAGACAATCTAAACTATCCTATTTATGTCCCCATAAATTACAGCTCTGGTAACAATACATTAGTGTTACCAGCACGATCTGAAGTGTTCCGTAAAATTGAGTTAACTTCAAATGAAGATAGCATTTTAATTCCGAACCAGGGAATTCAACCTGGTATATATGTGGGGTTTTTATTTACTTTAGGTTTAATAATTAATTTGTATTTAATGTTTGATAAATTTAGGATAAATGTATTCTTTATTCTGCGTCGTTTTATTCTTCTTCTCTGCGGCCGTCGTCGTTTTTGCGTCTTTTCGGTACCGCCGTCGTTTTATTTCTCTGCTTGTCTCTTCCTTGCTCGTCGTCTTCTTCGTGATGGCATAATCGTTGTTCGTCGTTCTTTTTAGTGATGGGATCATCGTTGCTCGTCGTCTAGGGATCTTATCTTCATTTGGTATTTTGTGTGGTACACCAACCCACATTCGGCCATTCTGATTAAGCATTCGACCCGAATGCGTCGTCGTCGTCGTCGTCGTTGCCAATGGACCATGGCTTCATGTACTCCGCGCACGATGAGGTATTCTTTGGGCCATCGCAGTTTCCGACTTTCTGAACATCATACGCATTGTTATGTTTGATTCCAACAACTTGGTAGGGTCCCAAAAACTTTGCTTTTCATTTCAGGCCACTACCAAACTGTGTACGTTTGATGGCAACCAAGTCACCAATATTATATCGTCTTGCAGGTTTTCGTCGTAGATTATACGTCTTCTTATTTTCGTTCTGAAGCTTCACAATTTGAGCCTTTGCCTTTGCTCTTAAGTCGCTGCGTTCGTCGTTAAATATAGTTGCTGCTTCTTTGTTGATCAATTGCCGTATTTGGAGGTCTTCTTTTGTCCGCATCTTAACTCCAACTAGCATTTCAAAGGGTGTCGTATCAATGCTTCTCGTAAATGTTGAATTTACAGCTTGTTGAACTTTGCTGACATGCCTGTACCATTTCGTGGGGTCGTCGATACTCAGTTTTGAGAGCACTGAAATTATGATTGCATTCAGTCTCTCAACTTGACCATTTACTCTAGGTAGTCCTGTCGTCGTCTTCACCAGCTTAATCCCTTCGTCGTCACAATACTTAACAAAGTCTTGCGAGGTGAAAGCGGAGCCCTTATCCGAGATTATAAACGCTGGATTACCAAATGTAATACTTTGACTGCTAAGCTTCGCAATAACCTCATTTGCGGTAGTCGATTTCGTGGGATACAGCCAGCAATACTTCGTGAATGAGTCTATAACTGCAAAGATATGTTTGTAGTCCTTGTGCGTCGAATCCAGAGGTCCCAAAAAGTCAATATGATAAGTGTATAATGGAACGTCTTCTTTCTGGAGTGGGTGTAGTAGCCCTTCCTGCTTGCCTCTCTTTCGGTTCATCAAAATACATGGAATACAGCACTCAATATATTTCTTGATCTTCTCTTCGACATTTTGTATGTAGAATTCTCTACAAATCAAATCCTTCGTCTTCTTTGCTGCAAAATGACCTCTATCATGTGCACGGCTGATAATTTGTTTCTGCATGTCATTGGGTACCACCATAAGTTCCTCGTCCTGTACAAGTCTATATAGCATACCAGATTTCAGGAAATAATCGTCGTAAGTCTTCTGTTCGTCGTTCAGAATTTGTTTAATAGCCTTAATCTTTTCATCTTTCGACTGTGCATCTTTTAAAGCGATGCTTATGCTGTCTTCAGTTATCATCATGATTGGGTAGCGGCTGAGAGCATCGACATGCTTCATTCTAGTTCCTGACCGATGTTCCACAGCATAATCGTACTCCTGCAGGAACAAAATCCATCGCGCCACCCTAGTGCATAAGTTTTGTTTCTCCAGCGTCTTTGTAAAAGCATTGCAGTCTGTTATCAGTTTAAAATGAATGCCTAAGAGATATACTCTAAGCTTGGTTAACGCTTCTATTACTGCCAAAATCTCTAATTCGTAACTGCTATATTTCCGCTGTGCATCAGTAGTCTTTTTGGACATATAATAGACCGGGTGTAGCTGTCCGTCGTCTGGCGATTTCAGTAATAGAACTGCACCAAAACCATCAATTGATGCATCTGTGTGTACTTCTGTATCGTAAGTCTGATTATATATATTCAATACTGGGTTCTCCGTCAGCAGTTTTTTTAAGATATTAATTGCATTCTCTTCATATACATCAAATTTAAATTTTGTCTTGTTCTTTGTCAACTCCGTTAAAGGTCTAGCAATGCCTGCATAATTCGGGATAAACTTTCTAAAATACCCAGTCAGTCCCAAGAAACTCTCTACTTGTTTGAGTGATTGTGGCATTTTAAACTTTGATACGGCATCTATTTTTTTTGTTGAAGGATAAATCTTACTGTTTTCAATTATATGACCAAGAAATTGAATACGGGTCTTCAGAAAGTGGCATTTTTTTATGTTCAATTCTAGGCCAAAATCTTTGCATGTTTCGATAACTTCCTTTAGATTCTTCATAGCTTCTTGTTCTGTCTGTGCTGGAATAATCACGTCATCAACGTAGGGTAAAGCAATACCTTTGCTGGACAGATGTCGAAATATCGCATTGACGTGCCGCTGAAAAACTCCTGTTGAATTTGAAAATCCAAACGGGACTCTAAAAAATTGATATTGGCCTCGCTGAGTTACAAACGACGTGTACTTCCGACTAGATTCAGAAACCGGCACATGAAAAAACGCATTCTTAAGATCAATCGTGCTGAATATCTTGGCCTCTTGCAATCTGTCTAGTTGATCTTCAATAAGCGGCAAAGGAAAATGGTCTTTGACAGTTACCTTATTGATCCTCCTGTAATCAACACAAACCCTTGCCGAACCGTCTCGCTTTTTAACAAGGACTATTGGACTTGTAAACTCCGATGTAGATTCTTCGATAATGTCATTTTTAAGCCACTCTTCAATCTGTTCATCGACGATACGCGTTTCCGTAAACGCCATTCTGCGCGGATGCGAAAATATAGGAGACTCATCTTTTAATACGATACGCATCTCTACATTTGTTGCTTTTGATTTGTTTGGCACATAATTGTCTATTAGTTCGCGTACTTCTTTTTTGGCAGATTCACTTGCTGCTTCATTAATGTCAATCACGTCATTGTCAATTTCCGCACAAATTTTCATTATATTTAGTTCGTCACCGCTCGACATATTGCGCACTTGAAGTCCGTTTCTATTAAAAACGATTTCCGCCAGTAAACACAGTGCTTCTCCAATAATTATCTTCACGTCGATAAGTCTGGTTGGTACACATAAAAATCTAACAAGAATTCACCATCGTCAATTAGAACAGCGTGTTTAAAATGTCCAACTGGTTTTATCCTATTAGAGTCACAATCGCCAAATCCAATAAGAACGAGGGAGAACGTTGTGAGTTGTTGCGGACACCGCAACTCTACGGTTATACCCGATACTAAGTCAGTATGGCTCTCCTCCGGCAGACGCCGCTAATATTAAGCGACACGACAAAGAGTGCGTGCGAGACAGACAGAAAATCAGTCTGAGCGTGACGTCGGGCGCTGCGTAACCACTGCAAATTGATTTGTTCCTTTTGGCTATAAAAATGATCTGATCTGATCCAGATTCAGCAATCTGATAGATATGGTGATTATCTATGATTCTGCGTTTTTAGTTTTCTCAAATCTGCAATATTGTGGATGCAACAGATTTTCGTCCTTTGTGGGGGCGGAAGGGGGTGGGGCGAAATTTCGAGATATACGTTTTATAGTGACATCTAACAGGAGTGCGGATACTAAATTTGGTTACTCTAGCTTTAATAGTCTCTGAGATTTGTGAATATCCCCAGATTTGCATCCTTTGCGGTGGCGGAAGGGGGTGTGGCGAAATTTTGAAACAAACTCGTCTCGGTCCGATTTATTAGGAGTGTGGATACCAAATTTGGTTGCTCTAGCTTTTATAGTCTGTGAGATCTAGGCGCTTATGTTTTACTCTAAGCAAAGCCGCCTATGCTACGTGTGTGTTAGAGAGAGACAGGGCGAGAAAAAATGAAATTGTTTTCTTGATGCTGGCTATAATAATAATACGATCCAATTCAGATTCTGCAGTCTAAAAGATATGGTCATTCTCTACGATTCTGCGGTTTAGTTTTCTCGTATCGTCGAAATTGTGGATGCCACAGATTTTCGTCCTTTGTGGGGGCGGAAGTGGGCGGGGCAAAGTTTTGAAATATTTTTGTAGCAGTGACATATCACAGAAGTCTGGATTCAAAGCATCGTTGCTCTAGCTCTTATAGTCTTTGAGCATTAGGCGCTGAAGGGGACGGACAGACGGACGGACGGATGGACAGACGGACAGACGGACGGACGGACAGACGGACAGACAGACATGGCTCAATCGACTCGGCTATTGATGCTGATCAAGAATATATATACTTTATGGGGTCGGAAACGATTCCTTCTGGACGTTACACACATCCACTTTTACCACAAATCTAATATACCCCAATACTCATTTTGAGTATCGGGTATAACAATTGTACAGCTTTCCAACTTCGGCTTGCCAATCTCGCGATAAAAGTCTTCCCGCATAACGGTGAACTTGCCACCGACCTTTACCACCGCAATTATAACATTTCACTTCTTTCTTATCATCTTTGTTCATGCTTTGACTTTTTTTTGTCGGTTTCTTTTATATTGATTTCATTTCGCTTCGACTTCTCTTTTTCCATTTGATTTTCTTTTTCCATAATTGTTTTATAGCACTTTAATTTTTTTTAAACTGATTTATATTTGTTGCGCCGTACAAAATTGTCTTATTCACACCTTACGGTCAAGGTTCGATATCGCAGGAGTGTGGATACCAAATTTGGTTGCTCTAGCTCTTATGGGTTCTGAGATCCTTGAACTCATATTTTGCAATTGGTAAAACCGACCATGAAACCTGTGTGTTAGAGAGAGACAGAGCGAGAAAGAGTGAAATTGTTTTCTTGATTCTGGCTATAATGATTTTACGATCTGGTTCAGATGTTGCACTCTAGAAGATATAGTCATCTTCTACGATTCTGCGTTTTTAGTTTTCTCGTATCGTCGAAATTGTGGATGCCACAGATTTTCGACCTTTGTGGGGGCGGAAGTGGGCGGGGCAAAGTTTTTAAATATTCTTGTAGTAGTGACATATCACAGATATCTGGATCCAAAACATCGTTGCTCTAGCTCTTATAGTATTTGAGCACTAGGCGCTGAAGGGGACGGACAGACGGATGGACGGACGGACGGACAGACGGACAGACGGACGGACGGACAGACAGACATGGCTCAATGGACTCGGCTATTGATGCTGATCAAGAATATATATACTTTATGGGGTCGGAAACGATTCCTTCTCGACGTTACACACATCCACTTTTACTACAAATCTAATATACCCCAATACTCATTTTGAGTATCGGGTATAATTATAGAAATCCTCATAGTCAAAAAGACGAAATCCAAGCTCAAGTCGATAAACTAATCAAAGATAGAATAGTTGAACCGTCAGCCTCAGAATACAACAGTCCACTTTTACTAGTACCAAAGAAATCCATAGATAACAAAAAGAAAAAAATGGCGATTAGTAGTTGACTATCGCCAAATTAATAAAAAATTACTATCCGATAAATTTCCACTTCCTAGGATCGATGATATCTTCGATCAACTAGGAATAGCAAAATATTTCTCTTGCCTTGACTTAATGTCAGGATTCCATCAGATTGAGCTAAACGAAAACTCTAGAGATATAACATCATTTTCAACGAGCAATGGCTCTTATCGCTTCACGCGATTACCATTTGGTTTGAAAATAGCGCCCAATTCATTCCAAGGAATGATGACAATCGCATTCTCTGGACTTGAACCATCACAAGCATTCCTCTATATGGATGACTTAATAGTAATCGGTTGTTCCGAAAAAAGTTTGATGTCATATTAAATTATCCAGTTCCACATGACTCTAATAGCGCTAGACGTTTTATAGCATTTTGTAATTACTACAGACGATTCATCAAAAATTTCGGCGATTATTCTAGGCATATAACAAGATTAAATAAAAAGAATGTTCCATTTGAATGAACTGATGAATGTCAAAATGCATTTGAACACCTTAAAGCTCAATTAATAAAACCTACTCTATTACAATATCCAGATTTTACGAAAGAATTTTGTATAATCACAGATGCTAGTAAGCAAGCCTGTGGTGCAGTGCTTACACAAGCCCACAAAGGAACTCAACTCCCAATAGCTTACGCATCGAAAGCATTTACCAAAGGAGAAAGTATCAAAAGTACGACGGAACAAGAGTTAACAGCTATATATTGGGCAATCACCAAACTAAAAGACATACAAAATAAAGTCCTGAAAGTCACTACCAGGTATCAAAGTAGACAAAAATTCTGCGCAGAAAACAACAAAGTAGAGATGCCAAAGCAATCTACCCAAACAGCTTCTCAGCCCAACGTATACGAAGTCATTAATAATGATGAAGTACGTAAAGTAGTGACCTTGCATATAAAAGATATGCTATGTTTCTTTAAACATGGTAAGAAAATTATAGCAAGAATTGATATTGGAGATTTATATACTAATAATGGAAATATTGACTTAGGACAACTATTTCCAAGGCTAGAAAAAGAAGCCGGTATATTAAAAATCAGCCAATTGAAAATGGCACCGTGGGAAAATATCTTTGAAAAAGTTTCAATAGATAATTTCAAAATTATGGGCAATAAAATATTGAAAACATTGAGAGTAGCGCTACTCAACCCGGTGACCACATTAACAAATGTTAAAGAGAAAGAAGCTATATTGTCTACACTACATGATGATCCAGTACAAGGAGGTCACACAGGCATTGCAAAAACCTTGACCGAGGTCAAAAGACATTATTACTGGAAAGGTATGACTCGTGTTATAACAGAGCACATCCGGAAATAGAAATGTCAAAAAGCAAAAACAACAACAAATATAAAGACCCCTTTAACAATTACTGAAACCCCGATGAAGGCTTTTGACAGAGTGATAGTGGATACAATTGGTCCACTACCAAAGTCAGAAAAAGGCAATGAATATGCAGGCAGGCTCATATGTGACTTGACTAAATATCTAGGAACTAGATATACCTGTCGCAAATAAAAGCGCAGCAACTGTTTCAACGGCAATATTTGAATCATTTATTCTCAAGTACGGTCCAATGAAGACGATCATTTCGGACTTGGGAACGGAATATAAAAATTCAATTATAAACGATTTGAGCAAATATTTAAAAATAAACGCAGTCACGCTCATATGTGACTTGACTAAATATCTAGGAACTAGATATACCTGTCGCAAATAAAAGCGCAGCAACTGTTGCAACGGCAATATTTGAATCATTTATTCTCAAGTACGGTCCAATGAAGACGACCATTTCGGACTTGGGAACGGAATATAAAAATTCAATTATAAACGATTTGTGCAAATATTTAAAAATAAACGCAGTCACGCTCATATGTGACTTGACTAAATATCTAGGAACTAGATATAACTGTCGTAAATAAAAGCGCAGCAACTGTTGCAACGGCAATATTTGAATCATTTACTCTCAAGTACGGTCCAATGAACACGATCATTTCGGACTTGGGATCGGAATATAAAAATTCAATTATAAACGATTTGTGCAAATATTTAAAAATAAACGAGGGGGAACGTTGTGAGTTGCTGCGGACACCGCAACTCTACAGTTATACCCGATACTTAGTCAGTATGGCTCTTATCCGGCAGACGCCGCTAATGTTAAGCGACACGACAAAGAGTGCGTGCGAGAGAGACAGTTGCTTTTGGCTACAAAAATGATCCGATCTGATCCAGATTCAGCAATCTGATAGATATGGTCATTATCTACGATTCTGCGTTTTTAGTTTTCTCGTATCGTCGAAATTGTGGATGCCACAGATTTTCGCCCTTTGTGGGGGAGGAAGTGGGCGGGGCAAAGTTTTGAAATATTTTTGGAGCAGTGACATATCACAGAAGTCTGGATCCAAAACATCGTTGCTCTAGCTTTTATAGTCTTTGAGCATTAGGCGCTGAAGGGGACGGACAGACGGACAGACGGACGGACGGACGGACAGACGGACAGACAGACATGGCTCAATCGACTCGGCTATTGATGCTGATCAAGAATATATATACTTTATGGGGTCGGAAACGATTCCTTCTGGACGTTACACACATACACTTTTACCACAAATCTAATATACCCCAATACTCATTTTGAGTATCGGGTATAAAAACTTACAAAGGAACCAAAATAAAGTTCAAAACTACTGAAAACAAATCAAAACCCAATCAACACCAACAACATGGCGTTACCACCACTATCATTGAGCGAAATCCACTTTAACCAGGCACTGCTGTCGATCCGACAAATACCTGCCTATGACGGTTCATCTGGACAGCTAAGCTCATTTATCCAACATTTATATCCAACTGAAGATCTTTGCCAACAAAGGATCCTATTTGGAGCGACCGAGATCCAACTGTCAGGAGAGGCACAACGCATATCGCAAGTGATACAACCCAACACGTGGCTCGAACTGAAGACGGCGCTGATCAACGAGTTCAAAAATCACACACCATATGAAGAACTCTTACGACAACTATACACCACCAGATTCAACGGCAGTCTTCGTAAGTTTATAGAAGAATTAGAGATAAAAGCATTATTAATAAACAATAAGCTAAACTTAGAAAACATACCAGGAAATAATGTCATTTATAAAAACGCTTTGAACAACACAATTACAACACTTACAACAATTACTCGAAAACTTCCTGACAGAATGTTCATGACCTTAGCAAGAAAAGATATTACCACATTGTCTAATCTTAAGAAGGCAGCACAAGAAGAAGGATTGTACGAAGCTAGTACAACAGATTCAGGTACAAATAAAATTCAATCGAAATCGTCTCAATCAAATCGAAAGAATGTTGGAAACTATTATCCAAATTATAATACTACTAACTATCACAATCAAACTCAGAGTTCATCTGCAACAGGTCAGACTAATCGAACAAATCAAAATCAAAATTCCCAAAATCCTGGATTATACAATGAGTTCAAAAATTCCTTGAATCAAGGTAGGGCTCAGAATCCATTCAATCAGCAAATATCTCAAAACCAAGCTAGTGGGAGTGGACTCAACCAACCTACTAAAAGAGGGAGGGAGAGCCAGAGTGGCCAAACGAAGATGGACGTAAATTTACATCAAGCCGCCTCGGAAGAAACCGAGGAGGACCCTATATAAACATTACCATTAATAAAAGAATATTAAGGTGTATCGCTGACTCGGGATCATCGATCAACATCATGAAAGAAAATTATGCAGATTCCGAGATAAAAGACGATAACCTTACGGTCCATACCATCAATGGACCTGACCGTTTAACTAAAAGTATAATGAGGAATGCGAACAAAACATGTCCGTCCGAACAAAAGTTCTACATACAAGTAAAGCCGTCATCGATTACAGAAATGACACTGTATCACTAGGAGCTAGGTCGTACCCAATCATTCAGAGTGGAGAAGCTATTGAAGCCGGCAAGACCGCACAGAAGTGCACTGATCCCTCCACAAAAGAAGAGAAGATCGCACCTAAGTGCCTTGACCCATATCCAGAGGGAGATCAATACTTCGCTTCCGCTCTAGACAGTGAATTAAGGGAATGTAATCAATTAAGATTGGAACACTTAAACGACGAAGAGAGGGAAGAGTTAAAGAAGGTCTTATATGAGTTTAAGGATGTGCAGTACAAAGAAGGTGACTTTCACAAGTACAATCAAGCACGAGATCAAACTCAACATGAAGACCCGGTCTACAGACGACCATACAAATATGCCCAGATACATGATCAGGAGGTAAACCAGCAAATCAAAGATATGATCAGGCAGGGAATAATTCGAAAGTCGAATTCTCCTTACTGCTCGCCCATATCTATGATTCCGAAGAAGATAGATGCTTCAGGAAAGCAAAAATATCGAATTGTAGTAGACTATAGAAGTCTAAATGAAATAACAGTTAAGGACAAATTCCCAACTCCAAGAATGGATGAAATCCTAGACAAACTAGGTAAATGTCAGTATTTTACGACAATCGATTTAGCAAAAGGTTTCCATCAAATACCCATGGAACCTAGCTCAATCCCCAAAACTGCGTTCTCCACTAAGCATGGACATTAGGAGTTCACTCGTATGCCCTTTGGGCTAACCACTGCCCCAGCTACCTTCCAAAGATGTATGAACAATCTGCTAGAAGAGTTAATCTTCAAAGATTGCTTTGTATACTTAGATGACATCATTATATTTTCCACTTCATTGGAAGAACACTTGTTGTCACTGAGGAGAGTATTTGGAAAGTTGAGAGACGTCAACTTGAAGCTACAAATGGATATGTGAATTCATGAAAAAGGAAACTGAATTCCTAGGTTATGTAGTCACTACTGAAGGAATAGGCAAATCCAGGCAAAATCTCTGCCAAACAAATAAAGTCATTCTTAGGTCTGTGCGGGTTCTACAGGAAATTCATTCCTAATTTTGCAAACATAGCAAAACCCATGACACTCAAACTAAAGAAAGGAGCTGTCATAGACCCCAAGGAAGAAAAGTACGTCGAGGCATTTGAGAGACTAAAAGTACTCATCACCTCAGACCCTATCCTTGCGTTCCCAGACTTTGACAAAATGTTCACGGTAACAACCGACGCTAGTAACATAGCATTGGGAGCGGTTTTGTCACAAGAACACAAACCGATCTGCTACGCTAGCAGAACCCTAAATGAACATGAAATAAACTATTCAGCCATCGAAAAGGAATTATTAGCGATCGTATGGGCAGCCAAGTATTTCCGTTAATACCTGTTCGGTAGAACATTCGAGATACAAAGCGATCATAAACCCTTGATTTGGTTGAACAACCTCAAGGAGCCAAATATGAAATTACAAAGGTGGAAAATAAAACTGAATGAGTTTGATTTTAAAATGAAATATCTACCAGGCAAAGAAAATAATGTAGCTGATGCCTTATCAATTGTAAAGATTAATGAAAATCTCCTTGGAGAAACTTCCAATAGCGTTGGTGCAACTGTACATAGCGCACAGGAAGACAATCTAAATCACATTGCTATCACGGAAAGACCAATTAACTATTACAATCGGCAAATTGAGCTAATAAAAGGCAATGAAGATAAGGTAGAAACAATTCGTTATTTTCACAAGCTAATCATCAAGATCACGTATAAGGAAATGACTAACACCTTATCGAAGGATATAATAAAGGAATATCTATGCACCAAAAAGAGCGCATTATATTTCCATAACGAAATAGATTTTCCTCCATTCCAAAACGCCTATTTATAAATCATTAATTCTAACAATATAACCAAAGCTATTAAATCAAGCACGAAACTCCTAGATATTCAGAATTACGCTGAATTTAAAGAAACCATATTAAAGAATCATAAAGGCTTACTCCATCCAGGGATATAGAAAACCGTCAATTGGTTTAGGGGAAAATACTATTACCCGGATTATCAAAAACTAATCCAAAACATCATAAACGAATGTCCTACTTGTAATATTGCCAAAACAGAGCATAGAAATACGAAGTTGGCATTCGAAACTACACCGGAAATACTGAACATCAGAGAGAAATACGTCATGGATTTATATATGGTTGGTAACCAACAGTTCCTATCATGTATTGACGTATACTCGAAGTTTGCCACTCTTGTAGAAGTAAAAAGTCGTGACTGGTTAGAAGCAAAAAGAGCCATCATGAAAGTTTTTAATGAGATGGGCAAACCAATTGAAATCAAAGCCGATAAAGATTCAGCTTTTATGTGCACAGCATTGCAAACATGGCTGAATGCGGAAAACGTCAAAATAGAGATCACTTCCAGCAAAAATGGAATATCTGACGTAGAAAGATTTCATAAAACAGTAAATGAAAAATTAAGAATAATATCTAGCGAGGATAACCCAGAAGATAGATTCACGAAGTTTGAATTAATTCTTTATACTTATAATCATAAAACCAAACATAATACCACAAATAGGACACCAGCAGATATATTCATTTATGCAGGCTCACCTGGTTATGACACCCAACTAAATAAAGTGAATAAAATCACTCAATTAAATAAAAACCGCATAGAGTATGAAGTAGATACCCGCTATAAACTATCACCTCTAGTTAAGTCTAAGGTAACAAATCCTTTCAAAAGGACGGGCGAAATTAGACAGGTAGACGAAAAACATTATGAAGAAAAGAATAGGGGTAGGAAAATAACTCATTATAAATCAAAATTCAAGAAAAAGAAGAAATCTAATACAAGCAAATATAATAATTCCAGAGAAACCGAGGAAGTTAATGGAATCAGCAAATATAAATTTTGATATTCAATCTACAACATTTCACAGAATATATCGAAGATATAGAACTAGGTATGCAATTAACTAGGCTCGGTATATTTAATCCAAAATTATTAAAACAAGACTACCTGGAACAAATAAATTCTGGGAAAATACTAAATATAACGAGGGGGAACGTTGTGAGTTGCTGCGGACACCGCAACTCTACGGTTATACCCGATACTAAGTCAGTATGGCTCTCCTCCGGCAGACGCCGCTAACATTTAACGACACGACAAAGAGTGCGTGCGAGAGAGACAGAAAATCAGTCTGAGCGTGACGTCGGGCGCTGCGTAGCCACTGCAAATTGATTTGTTCCTTTTGGCTATAAAAATGATCTGATCTGATCCAGATTCAGCAATCTAATAGATATGGTCATTATCTATGATTCTGCGTTTTTAGTTTTCTCAAATCTGCAATATTGTGGATGCAACAGATTTTCGTCCTTTGTGGGGGCGGATGGGGGTGGGGCGAAATTCTGAGATATACGTTTTATAGTGACATCTTAAAGGAGTGTGTGCACCAAATTTGGTTACTCTGGCCTTAATAGTCTCTGAGATTTGTGGTTGCCTCAGATTTTCGTCCTTTGCGGGGGCGGAAGGGGGTGTGGCGAAATTTGGACAGGAAACGGTCAAGGTCCGATATCACAGGAGTGTGGATACCAAATTTGGTTGCTCTGGCTTTTATAGGTTCTGAGATCCTTGAACTCATATTTTGCAATTGGCAAAACCGACCATGAAACCTGTGTGTTAGAGTGAGACAGAGCGAGAAAGAGTGAAATTGTTTTCGTGATTCTGGCTGTAATAATTATACGATCTGGTTCAGATTTTGCACTCTAGAAGATATAGTCATCTTCTACGATTCTGCGTTTTTAGTTTTCTCGTATCGTCGAAATTGTGGATGCCACAGATTTTCGCCCTTTGTGGGGGCGGAAGTGGGCGGGGCAAAGTTTTGAAATATTTTTGGAGCAGTGACATATCACAGAAGTCTGGATCCAAAACATCGTTGTTCTAGCTCTTATAGTCTTTGAGCATTAGGCGCTGAAGGGGACGGACAGACGGACAGACAGACAGGGCTCAATCGACTCGGCTATTGATGCTGATCAAGAATATATATACTTTATAGGGTCGGAAACGATTCCTTCTGGACGTTACACACATCCACTTTTACCACAAATCTAATATACCCCAATACTCATTTTGAGTATCGGGTATAAAAACCTCCACATGGCTAAAATCCGATACCAACGAAATTCTAATAATTTCCAACATTCCCAAAGACATTACAAAAGTACCAATCTATAAAATCGTTCCGTATCCAGACGAATTAAATAACATGTTAACAGATATGACATACGACAAGTACTACATAAAAATTGAAGAAGTATTTGTTAAAGAAACTAGATTGAAAACCAATGACAATTGTATAAAAGGAATTTTAATGCAAATTCCCACTAAATGTCCATATTCCAAAACTTTTCAAAACTTTCAAATAAACTTTATTGAACCCAATATACTAATCACATGGAATCTTCCAAAAACAACGCTAAACCAGAATTGTGTAAACCAAGAAATCATAGCGGAAGGAAATACCATTATAAAAATCTACAACTGTTCAATCCAATTAAATGAATTTACAATATCAAATACAATGTTAGATTTTGCCCAGAATGTTTATGTCAACAACAACATAACTAAAATAAAACCACTGTCGTATGTCCAAACTAATGAAATAATTATGCAATACACCAAATTTAGTAACCCATTACAAATAAGTCTACTAATTTCATTTGTCATAATTATATTAGTACTACTAAGTTATGTAGCTGTTAAATTTAAGAAAACTTCTAAAAGAGTCACGGTTAAATGTATTAACCCTATAATAGAAACAGAAGAGGAACCAACCTCAGCCACCGCACTTGACACCCCGTCACTATACCCGAGGGTAATCGCCTAGGGACAGGCTAATAACAAACGTTGGGGGAATGACATATCCATAATTCCCCACATCCCATACACATTATGTTTATGTACAATTCATCCACCCCATCCACACAAGTAACAGGACCCCACTCAAGAATCAATAACTGTTTCTTCCCATACTCCAAGCTAGGGCCCCCCATAATATAAACAATGGACCCATTGTTTCATCAACATTAGAATCACGCCACTCTCGAGAAATCGATTCTTTAGAATCACGCCACTCATGAGGACCAATCAAAGCTAGACATAAAACCAAGCAGTATCACATTCCTAGCTCCGTCATGTAATGCAACACCGATCGCCAGCAGTGGATGCCTTTCATCAAAGCCGACGCATCCCCAAATATCGATCCAGGCACGTACGCCACCGACACGAAGATGCAGCCGAGGAAAGCAACGCCCGAAGCCAGAGTCGGGAGTTCCAAGAGAAGGGCTCATGGAAATTAGCCGGCAGCAGAGAGATCAGTTCCGTTTGAGACAAGCAGACCCAAAGTCAAGACGGGGAATTCATTTAAATCTTGTGACATAAAGATATTTAAGTTTGTAAAATAAAAGTCTTTTTATACCCGATACTCAAAATGAGTATTGGGGTATATTAGATTTGTGGTAAAAGTGGATGTGTGTAACGTCCAGAAGGAATCGTTTCCGACCCCATAAAGTATATATATTCTTGATCAGCATAAATAGCCGAGTCGATTGAGCCATGTCTGTCTGTCCGTCTGTCCGTCTGTCTGTCCGTCCGTCTGTCCGTCCCCTTCAGCGCCTAATGCTCAAAGACTATAAGAGCTAGAGCAACGATGTTTTGGATCCAGACTGCTGTGATATGTCACTGCTACAAAAATATTTCAAAACTTTGCCCCGCCCACTTCCGCCCCCACAAAGGGCGAAAATCTGTGGCATCCACAATTTTAAATCGTAGAGAATGCCGATATCTTTTAAACTGCGGAATCTGAATTGGATCTTATTATTATTATAGCCAGCATCAAGAAAACAATTTCATTTTTTCTCGCCCTGTCTCTCTCTAACACACACGTAGCATAGGCGGATTTGCTTAGAGTAAAACATTAGCGCCTAGATCTCAGAGACTATAAAAGCTAGAGCAACCAAATTTGGTATCCACACTCCTAATATATCGGACCGAGACGAGTTTGTTTCAAAATTTCGCCACACCCCGTTCCGCCCCCGCAAAGAATGCAAATCTGGGGATATTCACAAATCTCAGAGACTATTAAAGCTAGAGTAACCAAATTTGGTATCCGCACTTCTGTTAGATCTCACTATAAAACCTTTATCTCAAAATTTCGCCCCACCCATTTCCGCCCACACAAAGGACGAAAATCTGTTGCATCCACAATATTGCAGATTTGAGAAAACTAAAAACGCAGAATCATAGAGAATTACCATATCTATCAGGTTGCTGAATCTGGATCAGATCAGATCATTTTTATAGCCAAAGGAAACAAATCAATTTGCAGTGGCTACGCAGACTGATTTTCTGTCTCTCTCGCACGCACTCTTTGTCGTGTCGTTTAATATTAGCGGCGTCTGCCGGAGGAGAGCCATACTGACTTAGTATCGGGTATAACTGTAGAGTTGCGGTGTCCGCAGCAACTCACAACGTTCCCCCTCGTTTAAAAACTTAAAATCGAGTTGCGGATATTTAACTATATATATATATATATTTTTTTAAATTATCTGCTATTCGTTTATTCTTTTCAAAAATAAAAAAAATTATTAAACATTTTCTTTTTCATGAACACACATATCTATGTAAAGGACAGTGTATCAAGCAGTTAACACTATCCCATCTAAATTAACATTTGAACTTAAGATACCATCGATAAGACCTAACCGATATAACCAGACTTAACCGATGTTTAAAAGACCTAGCCGATAAGGGGTTATCGATATGGGAGTCGGTTGTTGGAAGTAGAAGCAGAAAGTTGAACAAAAAGTCGGAAGAACAGAATCATTAATTGCACATCTTAAATCAAACACTTTGTCCTCTTTTTCGATCAAAACATTATTAATAAACGATACTTTAATATTAATCTTACATTTGGGGGCTCGTCCGCGTCGAATAAAGAGCTCAGAGTGTGTGAAAAAGAAAAACAGAAGAAAGCAGAAGCTGATGCAAGAAGAGGATTGTTGAAAAGTTGTTAAAGTTGTTGTTTGTAGCTACATGAAGTTGTAAAGTTGTTGTTGGTGGCTATAAACATTAAGTTGAACAATCAAAATTCTGTGAGCATAACAGTAGACACGGATTTTAATAAAAGATCAGTCGTTTAATTCGGTTGAAAAATTGTGAAATTCATTGTCGCGTCGCAGCGTCGCCTTGTCCGTGCGCAGTACATACATAAGCAGAAAAAACACGCACAGACACGTTGTGTGTGATACACACTTATAAACAGAAAAGACAAGCACTCGTCGGGTACACAGACACAAGTCGAAAAGAGCCGCAAAATGATGCAAACACCGCCGCCGTTGCACTGGAAAGAGAGAGAGAAGGAAGAAGCTGTACCAGGAACGTCGCGCCCGATTGCAAACGAGAGGGAAGATTTAGAAAATGCGGAAAAGAATACTGAGGACAAGATTGATCAAATGATAAAGTTGCTAAGTTTGAAAGTGCTTTGCGATGAGCAACGAGAAATGAAGATCGCTCCAGATAATTTTACAAAAGTTGTGAGCGATTGTGATGGAAAATCGGTTCCCATAGAAAAATGGTTTGAGATTTTCGAAAAAAATGCCGACGCATATGAGCTTACTGAAAAGCAAAAGTATGTGCAGGCCAGAGGAAAAATGACCGGTGCAGCTAAGCTTTTCCTTGAAGCAGAATGCGTGTGCACCTATGAGGAACTCAAGAACGTATTATTGGATGAATTCACATGTAGCTATAACAGTGCAGACATTCATAAGCTGCTGCAAGAAAGAAAGAGGAAGAGTAGTGAGTCGATGCACGAGTACTTGCTGCAGATGAGAAAAATAGCAGCAGTCGGACATGTTGAAGACGCTGCTGTTATAAGCCATATTGTGAACGGTCTGGACATAAGAAAAGAGTATAAGTATGCCATGTATCGCTGTAAGACCTTCAGGGCCTTGAAAGAAGAGTTCGATATCTATGATCGTTTGAACATATTGGAGAAGAAGGGCAATAACGAACAGCATAAGACGAGTTTCAAGCAGCAAAGTGGGCAAAGCGGTAAAAAAGAATATTGCTATAACTGTGGATCAGGAGAACACAAACGCAAAGACTGCAAAGCCGAAACGAAGTGTTATAACTGCAATCAGAATGGTCACATTTCGCGTAACTGTCCTTATGAAGCTGATAAAGTTGATAAAGTTCGCGTCATTTTGGATCGCAGTCGCATGAAAGAAATTCAAATAAACGGCATTGTAGTTGACTGTCTTGTGGATACAGGGTCAGATGTAACCATAATCAAAGAGAGTATGTTGAAGACCATGAAAAACGTTAAACTTTTGAAGTGCACAACTATGTTGCGCGGTCTGGGTCAGATATCAACAAAGCCTGTTGGATACTTTAATGCAGAAGTTACCGTGGATAACTTGCAGACCACACAGAAGTTTTTAGTAGTCCCCAGTAGCCAGATTGATTTCGACGCACTTTTGGGGCATGATTTCATTAAAAAGTTCCGTTTCGTCGCTGATATGCAAGGATACACGTTCTTGAAGCATGACGCAGATCCTGTGCCAACAGATGAGCATGCCCTTATATATAATGTAACTGAAGATTCATCCTTTGTAGCTCCACCGCAATATCGAAAAGACGTTGAACAGATGATAAGAAACAGTTACCAAATGCCCACAGAAGTTGCAAAGCAGTCTCCAATTCAACTAAAGATAGTTCCCGACGGAGTAATCAAGCCGTTTCATCACTCACCGAGTCGTTTATCGACAGACGAAGCCAGTGCCGTAAAGAAGCAATTCGAAGAATGGATCGAGCAAGGAATCGTACGCAAGTCGTCTTCAAATGTAGCGAGCAGAGTTGTCGTCGTGAAGAAAAAAGATGGTACACTTAGAGTTTGCGTAGACTACAGGAAGTTAAACAGCAAGGTATTGCTGGACTGCTTCCCAGTCCCGATCATGGAGGAAGTCTTGGAAAAGCTGCAGTCGGCTAAGTGGTTTACCATAATGGACCTTGAAAACGGATTTTTCCATGTGCCTATGGAAGAGCAAAGCAAGTCGTATACGGCCTTCGTCACAAAGGAGGGATTATTCGAGTTTAATAAAGCGCCTTTCGGATTCAAGAACTCGCCAGCTGCGTTTATTCGGTTCGTAAGCTATATTTTTCAAGAATTAATCAACTCTGACATTATGCAGCTTTATATGGACGACATAATTGTTTACGCCGCGTCGCCCGAGGTATGCATGAGGAAGACGAAGTTGGTTCTGGAGACAGCTGCGAAGTTTGGCCTAAAGATCAAGTGGAAGAAATGTAGCTTCATGCAGCCACGCATTAGCTTTCTGGGCCATATCATTGAGGACGGGAGAATCTGGCCCGGCAAAGAGAAGACAGCAGCTGTCAGTCGGTTTGCTACGCCCAAAGACATTAAAGCAGTTCAAGCATTTCTGGGACTCACAGGCTTTTTCAGAAAGTTCATCCCTGGCTATGCACAAGTTGCCCGGCCGCTCACGAATCTACTCAGGAAGGAAGCAGTTTTCAACATTGGCGAAGCAGAGCAACAGTCGCTACAAACCTTAAAGAATCTGCTTGTAATCGCACCTGTATTACATTTATACTCACGAGAAGCGCCAACGGAACTCCACACGGATGCATCCAAAGAAGGTTTCGGAGCAGTTTTGTTGCAGCAGTTTGATGGCAATTTCCACCCGATTTACTATTTGGAGGTCAAAGCTGCGTACCTCGCACTCAAGAAGTTTCGTCACTACCTGTTGGGGATCAAATTTGATCTTGCCACTGACTGTGCGGCGTTTAAGCAGACAACAACGAAAGCAGATATACCCAGAGAAGTTTCCCAGTGGATTCTGTATATGGAGGACTTTACATTCAAAGTAGTACACCGCCCAGGGGACAGAATGAGACACGTGGACTGTCTCAGTCGTTTTCCGCAGACATGCATGTTCGTGACGACGGAGCTAACAGCTCGGATAAAGAAAGCACAGCAGGATGACGATTTCATCAAAGCCACAGTTGAGATCCTGAAGCAGCACCCATATCAAGACTACAAGCTAAAAGGAGGTCTTCTCTTCAAATCTGTAAATGGCAATGACGTATTGGTGGTTCCAAGGCTGATGGAAAGGGAAATCATTCAAGGATCGCATGAAGTTGGTCATTTCTCCACAGCGAAGACAATGCACTCAGTTCAGCAGCAATACTGGATTCCGCACCTTGAACGGAAAGTAAATAAGTTGATTACTAATTGTATCAGTTGTATAATTTTCAGCAAAAAGTTGGGCAAACAAGAAGGCTATCTTCATTGCATTGACAAGGGTGACACACCACTATACACGCTGCACGTTGATCATTTGGGACCAATGGATGCGACAGCCAAGCAATACAAGTACATTTTTGCTGTGGTAGATGCATTCTCCAAGTTTGTGTGGCTGTTCCCAACTAAGTCAACAGGTCACGAAGAAGTTGTGAAGAGGCTGAGAGATTGGTCATTTGTGTTTGGTTTTCCCAAGCGCATAGTCAGCGACAGAGGAGCAGCGTTTACATCCAACGCATTCAGCGAGTTTCTCAACGAGAACAAAGTCGAACATGTGTGTACAACGACAGGTGTGGCGAGAGGCAACGGTCAGATTGAGCGGGTGAACCGTTCAATTTTGGGTATCATCGCAAAGCTCTCAGCTCAGGAGTCAACGAAGTGGTACAAGCATGTGCCAAAGGTTCAGATGGCGATTAATTCGCATGTGCATTCTACGTTGAAGTCGTCGCCATTCGAGGTCATGTTTGGGACAAAGATGCACAGACAAGCTGAAAGTCGACTATTGGAGGTTCTCAACGAGGAGTTGGTTACGCAGTTTAACAACGAGCGCCAAGAACTGCGTGACCAAGCGAAACAAAACATTGAGAAGGCGCAAGAGGTGTACAAGCGCAATTATGATAAAAAAACGACGACCTGAGCACGGCTACAGACTAGGAGACATGGTCGCGATCAAGAGGACGCAGTTCGTCGCAGGACGCAAGTTGGCCAGCGAGTATCTAGGCCCATATGAAGTCACCAAGGTAAAGCGGAACGGTCGCTACGACGTCAGAAAGGTTGCTCAAGTCGAGGGGGCAAACATCACCGCAACGAGCAGTGACAATATGAAGCTATGGCGTTTTTTCTCAGAGAACGAGGATATATTATCATCTGGGACAGATGAAGATGAGCAGGAGGGCCGAATGTAAAGGACAGTGTATCAAGCAGTTAACACTATCCCATCTAAATTAACATTTGAACTTAAGATACCATCGATAAGACCTAACCGATATAACCAGACTTAACCGATGTTTAAAAGACCTAGCCGATAAGGGGTTATCGATATGGGAGTCGGTTGTTGGAAGTAGAAGCAGAAAGTTGAACAAAAAGTCGGAAGAACAGAATCATTAATTGCACATCTTAAATCAAACACTTTGTACTCTTTTTCGATCAAAACATTATTAATAAACGATACTTTAATATTAATCTTACATCTATATACCCTTTTTTTTTATACTCTTTAAAATTTTATCAATATAATTTTTTATATATATATATATTTTTTTTTTTTAATATTTGACCAAAATGAAGGAAGGAAAAAAAATGTTAAGGGACATGTGATCGACTTACAGGTTTTTCATTATATAATTCAACATCGATCACATGGTTTTAGTAATAGCCTAACAGAGGTTAGTATTTTCAAGTTGCACTTTAAGGGTGCTTCAACTTGAGTTAGAAAATTATAATTATTGGCAATATGAGGCATGGCATTTCTGCAGCTCATTTGCGTTACTTCGCTCTGTTATTGGCGAAGTTGTTTATTTCCTTGATGCGCTCTTGGCAGCGTTGTCGGTCCTCTTCATTTTTACAGGTTTTTTCCAGGTCCCGCTCCAGATGTCGTTGTTGAAGCAGCCGTTTGATCCGGCCGCCCCTCTTTGTTTTCTTCCTTGGCCTTTTTTCTCGTCTTGTCCTGTACTCAGCTATTGTGAGTGGGCGTGGTCCATCGTTTGGATACACTTCTAAGGCCTCTTGTAGGCTGAGTGCGTCCCTTTGCTCGGTAGGAGCAGCGTCGGCGAAGTCTTGTACATTTTCTGCTGCTGGTGTTATCGTGTTACTGTCCATCGACGGTGCAAGGGGCGGTCCTATGCCACTCGCACTTTTATTATTGGCCCTTGCTGGTCTTCTCACAGGCTGTTTAATTTTCTTGGGTAGTGTATATTTCTGGCCGCATTGTAGTCCTCAAATTGAAGGGTATACATTATATCTGTTGTGGCATTTGGTTTGATTGTCACATTCACTGATTTGTTTCTGCACATGCAGATATATCATTTTTATAATTTTTATCATTATAATATTATTTTTTTTTTTTTTAAATGTCGACCATTCTTTTTTCTTTATTATTTTTAACACTTTTTAGTATTTTTTAGCAATCCTGAGATCGATCCATCGCGTAGGTCGTATATCGTGTGCTGACACGGTCGCCATGTAATCAACGTACAATCCTTTCTTTGATCTTTGGGAGTCAACCCTCCGATCTGTTTTATTGGTTTTTATATTCTGAATTTTACAATTGTGTTTTGGGCTTTTGTAAGCCAAAAGCCGCGGAGCTGCGCTGCCAGTGACGCCGGCAGCGGAGCGGCAGAACTATGTGTTCTTATATCTTATATGTTAGTATGTATATGTGTGAATATGCTCAGCGCTGTTGGCAGCGAGAGCGCGAGGGAAGATATATGTGTGTATGCATGTATATTAGTGCCGTCAAGTCATGGGAACATGCTGACGCTGCACTTGGGTCGCTCGAGGAATTCTTGAGTGAATCGTAATACGATCACCCAGAATGTCTGGGACTTTATTGTTACGTAAACACTGAAACTAAGTGTTACAGTGTGTATTCTTTAAGTACCGTCGGTACAGTGGGTATATTATATTTAATTTAATTTGAGCATACTACAGTTTTCCAGTTTTCTCGGCGCACGGTTATAAATTTAGCCCGATTTTGGGCGCGCGCACACCGAGTGGGATTTTCACCGTTCCGTTTTATTCGGTTTCGGTTGGTATTTGTGGGAAGTTAGTTTATATATATATTTGCTACCGACGTGAAGATAATCACCAGCTGCACAGATTCAAATTTTCAAAAGAGAACGCTCTGCAGCTTTTTCACTGCTTAAATAGGAGCTTACCGATCTTAATGATCGGCTTCGAAAGCTCCGTTGCGATGCGCTGCACAGCACTTACGGAAGCTTAGCTCAGCTGTTCCCTACTTCGAGCTTGCCTGCACCCACCCCAACTATGCTATGCCCTGCAGCGATAATTGGCCCAAGGTTATTGCATGCGATATACCCGAGCACCATAGCAATAACCTACCCTGGACCGGTACTGCCCAACCGCAACCGTTACACCTGTCGCATTCATTGCGAGGATTAACGCCACCAAAGGTAAGATCTGCAGGAGTGCTGTGCCGCTTGTAGATTGACTACAATGAAGGTCTTGCCACAGTAACGAACCTCTTTGTTCCGTCTGATTCAGCTAGGCTGGCTGTGCGGTCGGCTGTTATGTTTCATAATGATCCAACTGATCAACAATTAACCCCAAAAGGAGTCAGAGGAATTCAAGGATATTGAACCGTTTGACGAACCAACGCGCAATCATTCGCTCCAGACTTTTCAAACACCGACACCATCCTGTTGTCGGAAGGCCATGAATCAGAGTCAGGAAACTATGACTACACCATAGTGTTACAGTACGCCATATAAAGGGAATACACCCTCTAAGCCTGAAAGACCTTATTGCATGGCAAATACAAAACTAACACTCCGATACGGCAATCCATCCAATAGTCAGGTTAACACGAGAACGCCAGTTGGACACAGTACCCTGTATCATAGCAATGCACCAACAAATGGAGAGAGCAATGCATCGCTACCAATCAGATATGTCGATCAATCCAGTAAAGAGGAATGCACGAGCTTGGCATATGCACAAAGTGCACGTCATCCAAAGCAAGTGTCATATGGCCGCCAGAAGCTCTCCATTGACTTTTCCCAGACGATCCACGGAACGTCTAGTTCGGATGTAAGATATATAGTTTTCCTAAGTTTTCTTTCAATTTAATGTGATTTGTCCTACTTTGTCAGAATAATTGCATGTGCAGCCGCCCTAAAAGGGCAGAGGAAGCGTTGGCTAGCCGCACCAGAGCCGTGTTCTTCCGTGCCATGGTGAAGGAGAGAGAACTTTAACGAATATGCCTTTCAAATCGCCTTCGCCGGTCTAATACCTGAGAATCTGGGTTGCGTCGATCCCATCACCATGCTGGAGGCAATCAAGTTACGAATCGATTACGAATTGAAGGAAATTCGCAATAATTATGAGAGAAAAGAAAACTTAACCAAAACGGAAACATCTGCACGGGATAGAAGTCCAGATCGGTACAAAGATCATTCCAAAGATCGTTCCAAAGATCGGTGCAAAGATATTAATGATGGCTCGAGCAGCCAGGAGACCACCCAGCAGCAAGTGATCCCCAACGAAGATATTAAAGATATCATGCTGAAGAACCAATATGAAGTCAATCAGGGCATATGCTCCTACCTCAAGGCCGACAACGAATATCTCGGTTTGCATTCAGAGTAGGTGAGTTTTTATTATGAAGCAGCAATAAACATTGAAAATATATGTATATAACAAACTCCCCCAGATAGAAGCTGATTTTAATGTGAATGTCAATGCATTTGAGTCAAATTTTTTTAATAATAACATCCGCATGAACGTTTATTCGGCCACAACGGATCCGAAGCCATAGGATAGAATCTGTCCTCTAATGACTGGATCTACCACAGTGAGCTCATTTTAGAGTAGCGAACAAAGCAGCCAGCTCTGGTAGGTAAGAATTTACCACTGTGCTACCTACTCGCATTGTATACTCATAATCATATTACAATTTGAGTGCTGGTTTAATCCTGACACAAGATCGATTAGACTGGACGGACAAAAAAGGTACTACTACGATTGACTATATATGCAAAAAGGTGCAGAGCATGCTGAGTAACACCTGAACACCTGTTATGCTGCTGCGTAGATGTAAACACAAAAGCTGTTTATCCACCATGATCAGCAATGCAGAATCGTAGAGAATGACCATATCTTCTATTATTATTATAGCCAGAATGTAGAAAACAATTAAATGTTTTCCCGCCCTGTCTCTCTCTAACACACTAGTATAATAGCCGGCTTTGCTTAGAGAAAAAAATTAGCGCTTAGATCTCAGAGACTATAAGAGCTAGAGCAACCAAATTTAGTATCCGCATTCCTATGATATCGAACTTGCACAAGTATATTTCAAAACTTTGAAATATTCCGCAAAGGACGAAAATCTGTGGCATCCACAGATCTCAGAGACAATTAGACTTGACTGTAGAGCTCTCACTGTTACAAAACTATTTGTAATTTTTCACTGCAGAACTCACTGTTACAAGTGTATTTCTTTTTTCTCACTGTAGAGAGCTAACTGCAATAAGTGTGTTTAAAAATTCAGCCCCACAAAGGACGAAAATATGTGGCAACCACAATTTTGAGGAAGAGAAAATTAAAAACGCACAATCATAGAGAATATCCATATCTACTAGATTGCCGAATCTTGCCGAATCCGAATCATATCGGATTATTATTATAGCCAAAAGTAACAGATCGATTTGCAGTGGCTACGCAGCGCCCGTCGACACGTCCTGACTGATTTTCTGTCTCTCTCGCACGCACTGTTTGTCGTTTAATGTAGCAATACTGACTATGTATCGGTTATAAATGTAGAGTTGGGGTCGCAGCAGCAGATCACAATATTCCCCCCCCCCCCCCCGTTTCATGTTGCACACTGCATTTCGATTATTCTGAATGTTTAAGGCAGCTTAAATGCTGAATGAGCTGTTCTGCCTCCATCCAGTCCAGAAGATACAACAGCCAATGCGATGCCAAGTAGCATACAACGTACAGGGTCTAGGAGCCGATGTACGCTAAACTGGAGTGGGAAGTACGCGCTGGCTTCGGCTTTTGTGTCTGGTCGGCGGGGGAACCATAACTTTGAGCCATCAGTGTAGAAGTGAACCGTATTTGCAGGTCCCGGTTTGCCCATATCCCAATCCTCCCTAGGTGGGATAGATACCTGGAAAGGCGTAGAGAGGTGATCACTAGGGACACAGTAATCTGTCCTCTCTGGTAATTGCGGGAGTCTCATCAGGATTCCCGAGTGGCCAACCTCGGATGCTTTCCACAGTTTGGCTTCTCTCATTCTAAGGGCAGAAAGTATTGCCACCTTCTTACCCATGAGATCTACAGGGAGGAGGTTCAGCACGGTATCCAGGGCTTCCCCTGGAGTAGTGCGTAGCCCGCCAGGTATGCATAGCGCCGCCATGCGTTGAACTCTACTGAGTCTCATAAGACAATTTCTTTTATCCAGGGCTGGCCACCATACTACCACCCCATACAGCATGATTGGTCGTATGATGGCGGTGTATAGCCACCGAACTACGTACGTCATTCCCCATTTTAGTCCGATTGCTTTCCTGCATTTATAATGCATTTCCAATCGAGCTTTCTGTCTAGGATTAGGCCAAGATACTTGGCATTATTGCTAAAAGCTAGCGCCTCTCCACAGAGTTTTGGGGGAGTCAGTACCGCAACTTTGTTATTCTTTGTGAAGAGCACAGGTTCCGTTTTAGACGGGCTATCTCCTAGCCCGCATTTGTCTGCCCATCTCGACCTTTTCGTGAGAGTACTTGTCATGCACTCACACAACGTCGGCAGAAATTTTCCGTAGAATGCTATAGCAACATCGTCCGCATACGCCACCATACGGCAGCCACCCCCTCTATCTCCCGCGGCAGTGCTTTCACTGCCACGTTCCATAGGAGGTGCGAGAGAACTCCGCCCTGCGGTGTGCCTTTGCTGAAAAATCTGATGCGCGTTGACGTTCCCAGTCGTGCCTCAACCGTCCTGCATTGTAGCATCTGATCGATCAGGCTCACCGTCCGGGAGTCAACCCCCAGGTCCGTCAGTGCACCCGTGATGGCGTTCGGGAGGATGTTATTAAAGGCGCCTTCTATGTCGAGGAAGGCTACCAGGGTGTACTCTTTACAGTTGAGGGACGCTTCTATGATCGATGTGATCGTGTGTAGGGCCGTTTCGGTGGATCTTCCTTTCCGATAGGCATGCTGGGCGTCTGAGAATAGACTAGGCGGAATATTTACCGTGAGATGCATCCCCAAAAGCCGTTTCATCGTCTTCAGAAGGAAGGACGATAGACTTATGGGTCTGAAATCTTTGGGGGCAGTGTGCGAGGGCTTGCCTGCCTTGGGGATGAAGACGACTTTGGTATGAAGCCAGGTTTCCAGGTGGTAGAAGATTCCCTCGTATATTCTTTTGATCCAATTAGTGGCTTTTTGTCCAGCGTGAATCAGTTGGGCAGGGTGTTAAGGAGAAGATTTAGCGACTCATTGCTGGACGTTCGCTACAGAACTTACGCCATGAGGCGCGTTTGGCTTTCCTCAGTTCTTTATTGTAAACTGACAGACTGGCCTTGTAATCGGCCCAGTTCTGCTCAGCGTTTTCAGCCTTAGCTTTATTGAAGTCTCCGGCAGGCTTTCCGGAGCTCCCCCAGTTACGGATTCCACCATTTCGGTTTCCTCCGTCCTCTGTTCTCTCCAGCGGGGCAGGCTTTATCGCGCGCCTATTGCAGGCGTCGGTGAAGGTCTTAAGAAGACGAGTGGCCTCTCTGCAAAGCTCCTCCTCAAGTGGGGGCTCAGGGAGAATACGACAGAGGTAATCAGAGTACCAAGTCCAGTTTGTCCGCCTGATGTTCCGAAATCGAACTGTGTTCGGTACTGACAAGGAGAAAAAAGTTGCAACGTACCTGTGGTCCGAGAAAAAGTGTTCTTTTAGGACCCTCCAGGATACAATGTTACTCTGTATCTCATGAGAGGCAAGCGTGAGGTCCAGGACCTCCTTGCGGTTTTTAGTGATGAAGGTTGGTCACTACCCCGGTTTAATAAGACCATCTGAGTGGTCAGTAAGTAACTGAAAAGGTACTCACCCCTTTCGTTTGTGTCAGTGTTTCCCCACTGACAGTGATGCGCGTTGACGTCGCATCCCACAATTAGGCCGATGTCCTTGGCCGAACAGTCTGCGATTAGAGCCCTGGGAGGCGCGTGTGAAGGGGGTCTGGCTAATCATGCCCCATGTATGCGGAGCAGATCCTTAGTGAGCGCTCCTGGCCTTCGAGGCTCACTGCGTTGTGGTCTTCATTGCTGAAATTTGTGAGGAAAAATAAGTGCAACTTTATTTTTGCAAGAATGCAGGTACGAATTTTACCTACGGTTTCAGCTACGTGTAGCTTGTAGTCTGAAGTCCTCAGACCGGAGACACTGTTACCGAGGATCCGGGGCTACTGAATGAGGACTCTGTCGGCTCCGCCCTTGGCCAGGTGAAGCAGTAGAGCAGCGCATGCTGCCTTACAATGGTGGAAGTTTATCTGCAGGAGCGTCAAGGACATTCCTGAAGCTCACCTCCACCTCCGGCTTCTCCCCGACAACGATATGGCTGAGAACCCTGGCTAGGTCGCTCTCATCGAACGCGTAATCGTCCAAGATCTCGTCCGACATCATGGACGCCGCATCCGACGCCGGGTTGTCGATCGGGCTTGCCTGCCCGTGCAATCGGACTTGTGGTTATGGTGATTGATTGATTCTGGCTATAATAATTATACGATCTGGTTCAGATTTTGCATTCTAGAAGATATAGTCATCTTCTACGATTCTGCGTTTTTAGTTTTATCGTATCTTTAAAAATGTGGGTGCCACAGATTTTCGTCCTTTGTGGGGGCGGAAGTGGGCGGGGCAAAGTTTTGAACTATTCTTGTAGCAGTGACATATCACAGAAGTCTGGATCGTTGCTCTAGCTCTTATAGTCTCTGAGCACTAGGCGCTGAAGGGGACGGACAGACGGACGGACGGACGGACGGACAGACGGACAGACAGACAGGGCTCAATCGACTCGGCTATTGATGCTGATCAAGAATATATATACTTTATGGGGTCGGAAACGATTCCTTCTGGACGTTACACACATCCACTTTTACCACAAATCTAATATACCCCAATACTCATTTTGAGTATCGGGTATAATTAAAAACGAAATGGAGCGAAATACTCGCCGCAATGCGAGTACACCTATGCAGCCTGCACCGGTGCCCCAACAGAGAAGCAGTAGCAGCCTGTGCAGCCGGCACCGGCCGCGTCTAGCGCTAGACCCGGAGCAGTGAACCGACAGCGCTTTTCTAAATGCACTGCGATGCATAAAATTTAACTTTAAAATCTAAAATTGTAAAATTGAGCGGAATAACATCTGCCCAATTAGAGTGAGTCCTGTAAAGCCACACAAACACTAGGCAGGAAATAATGTAAAAGAAAAACATAATTAAATATATAAATTATAAATTAATTTCAAAAATTAACAAAGAATTTATACAGTAGAAGTTCAGTATACAGAATTATATGTGCTTCCGAGTAGCATACGCAAGAGACTGACGCCGAAAGAAGAACATCGATATGAGAACATCGATATGCAGCAGGGCATATGCGCAGTGTTGTTAGAGATCAATATCTAATTATCGTAGCGGTCACTTTGAACACTCCTCCTCAACACAACGCATGTTTACAAACTTTAAATATACTTAACTAATATTCAATAACATGTCAAGCACTTATAAACGATCTTTTAAACCAAATGCGAATACAAATTTATGGTGCTTAACCTTGGCTAAGTTCTTTGTGAAGACATCTGCTATCATCTCATCGGTTGGCAGATACGCAATGTCGACTTCACCTCTCTTGAGAACCTCTCGAATATGATGTATCTTGACGTCGATGTGCTTTGTACGTGCATGAAACATGGGGTTTCTAGCAAGCTGCTGTGCTCCAATGTTGTCGCCGTATATCTGAATAGCTGACTCCTTGGACATCAGCTTCAAGTCAATCAGTAGGCTGCGAAAGTATATCGCCTCTTTTGCTGCAGATGATAAGGCTATGTACTCTGCCTCCGTGGAACTAAGGTCAACCGTCGATTGCTTTCTTGACTCTTAAGAAACCGCTCCTCCTGCCAACATGCATACATAGCCAGTGAATGATTTTCGGTTCGTCATATCACTTGCCCAATCTGCATCAACAAAACACTCAATTGCCTTTCCTTGCTTTGTGTAGCATATCTCCCAGTCGATAGTTTTTGCCAAATATCGAAGGATGTGCTTGGCTGCCGCTTCATGCTCGGAATGAGGATCCTTGCAACGTTGTGCTAATTTGTTCACCGAATGCGCAATGTCCGGACGAGTCATAACAGCAAGATAACATAACTCTCCAATTAGCTTTTGGAACGATGTGATGTCGACCCTGCGGCAGTCCTCTTTGTTGCATGTCACCTGGTAACCAGCTTCAAGCGGCGTGGACGTCTGTCGACAATCTTTCAAATTGTACTGTTCGAGCAACTCTCTAATATACTTCCGTTGGCTGATTGAAATCGCACCCGTACTGCCTTCACGTTTCACCTCAGTACCTAAAAAGAACTAAATAGGCCCGATGTCAACCACATCAAATTCTGCTTCGATCTTTATCTTGATATCAGATATATCATCTAGGTCCTTACACGCCAAAATAATGTCATCTACGTAGACAGCTATTAGACACATATTTTTACCTGGCTTACAATACAGACAGGGTTCGTTGGCAGTCGGTATAAAACCAATGCGTCTCAGCGTTGCATCCAACGTAGAGTTCCACACTCTTCCTGATTGTTTTAGCCCATATATACTTTTGTGAAGCCTTAAAACGTGATTTGGGTGAACTTCGCTGATGAAGTCCTCAGGTTGTCTCATAAAAACCTCATCTTCCAATTCGCCGTTGAGATACGCCGTGACAACATCGATTTGATGTAGATGGAGACCATGTTCGACTGCAAGTGCAATTATCAACCTGATAGTTGCGTGGCGTACTACTGGTGCAAATGTTTCCTTGTAGTCGATCCCGTAGCGTTGGCTACAACCTTTCGCCACCAGACGTGGACTTGACTGCGTAAACTCATCTGCACCCAATGGACTTTTTCCCGCTAGGCAATTTAGTAAGCGACCACGTGCCGTTCTTCACGAGAGATTCGTACTCGTCCTTCATTGATGCTTTCCATATCTCGCCTTCAGTAGACCGTTCAGCTTGTGCGTAGTTTTGTGGAACTTGTTCGTCTGCTGCCCTGGTTTGCCCTGTCCTGGTTTGCCCGTCCGTACTATGGTTGGGCATCCTGGTCCTCTTATTGGTTCTGGAATTAAAAGAGTGTCATTACTAGACCTAGTCTCCTCCTGATTTTCTGGCTCATTTTCTGGATCTTTAAATTGCTCGCTATCCATTTCGGGTTCAGAGTCCTGGTTTTGTTGAACCTCAATTGATGCCATGTCATTGGAACCTGATGCATCTAGTTTGCCCCCTTCAGGTTCTACAAAAATGACATCCCTACTCTCTACGAGTTTGCTGGTTTCTTTACTGACCAAACGGTATGCTTTGGCCGTATCGAGCAATTGCTACTGAGCCAAAAACTATTAAATGCGATACCACTGGTTTTCTACCTGTCCATATTTCAAAAGGTGTCACCCCGCAGCTGTACCAGGTCCTGGTACGGTCATGTCTCTGCCAGGATGCTGGCTAATTGTAGTCGGGCGGAGAGAAGAAAACTCTCAGTGAAATAACCCCAATCCAAGGTGACACTGTCATATGCCGAGGGATGCATGGCCAAGGGGTGCTCGATCGCTTATATGCGGACTCTGGATACCTGCCGACCTCCAGTTTTAATAAGGCTTCCCGGGGCACGCGGGATATGCCCGGTCTACATACGAGGGAATACTATACGAGGGAATCTTCTCCCATGGATATATCCGGGAAACCTGGCTTCATACCAAAGTCGTCTTCATCCCCAAGGCAGGCAAGCCCTCGCACACTGCCCCCAAAGATTTCAGACCCATAAGTCTATCGTCCTTCCTTCTGAAGACGATGAAACGGCTTTTGGGGATGCATCTCACGGTAAATATTCCGCCTAGTCTATTCTCAGACGCCCAGCATGCCTATCGGAAAGGAAGATCCACCGAAACGGCCCTACACACGATCACATCGATCATAGAAGCGTCCCTCAACTGTAAAGAGTACACCCTGGTAGCCTTCCTCGACATAGAAGGCGCCTTTAATAACATCCTCCCGAACGCCATCACGGGTGCACTGACGGACCTGGGGGTTGACTCCCGGACGGTGAGCCTGATCGATCAGATGATGCAATGCAGGACGGTTGAGGCATCACTGGGGACGTCAACGTCCACCAGGTTTGTCAGTAGAGGCACCCCGCAGGGCGGAGTCCTCTCGCCCCTCCTATGGAACGTGGCAGTGAACGAACTGCTGCGGGAGATAGAGGGGGTGGCTGCCGCGTGGTGGCGTATGCGGACGATGATGCTATAGCATTTTCGGGTAAATTCCCGCAGACGCTGTGTGACTGCCTTGTCAGGCACACTCATGAAGATGTCAAAATGGGCAGACAAATGCGGTCTAGGCGTCAACCCGTCTAAAACGGAACTGGTGCTCTTCACTAGGAAGTACAAAGTTCCGGCACTGATTCCCCCAAGACTAGGTGGGGAAGCGCTAATCTTCAGCAACAACGCCAAGTATCTTGGCCTAATCCTCGATAGAAAGCTCGATTGGAAATTGAGCATAGAGGATAGAGAAAAGAAGGCCACAGTAGCCCTCTATACTTGCAGGAAAGCAATCGGACTAAGATGGGGAATGACCCCCTATATAGTTCGGTGGCTTTACACCACCATCATACGACCGATCATGCTCTATGGAGCGGTAGTATGGTGGCCAGCCTTAGACAAAAGGACATGCCTCAATAAACTCAGCAGAGTTCAACGCATGGCAGAGCTATGCATAACTGGCGGGCTACGCACTACTCCAGGGGAAGCCCTGGATACTGTGCTGGACCTCCTCCCCATAGATCTCATGGGAAAGAAAGTGGCAACACTTTCCGCACTCAGAATGAGAGAAGCCAGACTGTGGAAAGCGTCCGCGGTTGGGCACTCGGGAATCCTGATGAGACACCCGCAATTACCAGAGAGGACAGATTATTGTGTCCCTAGTTATCACCTCTCGACGCCTTTCCAGGTATCAATCCCACTTAGGGAGGACTGGGAGATGGGCGAACCAGGGCCCGCAAATGCGGTTCACTTCTACACTGATGGCTCAAAGTTAGATGGCCGCGTGGGAGGCGGAGTCTACTGCAGCGAGCTGAACATCAGGCATTGCTTCAGGCTTCCGGACCACTGAAGTGTGTTCCAAGCGGAGGTTGTAGCCATCAAGGAGGCCATTTCCATCGTCTCCAAACTACTTCTAGACACGCACTTAGTGTGCGTTTTCTCGGACAGCCAAGCAGCTATTAAAGCTCTAGGCTCAATATCGTCGAACTCAGCGACTGTAAATGACTGCCGCAGATCTTAGACCTCTTCCATATATGGGTTCCAGGCCACAGGGACATCGAGGTAAAATCTCAAGATTGATATGGCCATATCGATCGAAGAAGCGCTCAGCCGAGCTGTATAGGCTCAGCAGATCACAGTGCTCTGCAGTTACTCGAGCCATTACGGGACACTGGCAAATCGGCACTCATGCCTCTAGACTGTCAATCCCTCATAACGACTTCTGCACGAGGAAGAGGAGGAATCGGTCACCCACTTCTTCTGCCACTGCCCGGCCCTTGGAAATCGTCGTCTTCGTATTCTCGGGGCCGCTTTCCTCACAGACATTTCGGACCTGTCCGAAATCAAACCGGGGACCTTGTCCAGATTCATCCAAGCCTCCGGATGGGACTGCCCTTAATTTGCAACAGCCTGTTTCTGCACGGTTTTTAGGCACTGGGAAGGGGCACACGCCCATGCGGCACCACAACGGACCTTCTACAGGTCCAAGTGAGCTTGGGAGGGTTTCATCACTCCCCCAGGCTACCGCCTGAACCTAACCTAACCTAATAGTCTTGTGACCGATATAAAATTGTACTGCAAATCTGGTACCAAGATAACATTTTCCAGCGTAACGGATCTATCACCGCACTTTATTTGAACAGTTCCATGCCCTTCAGCAATAAGTCATTTACCGCCGGCTAAAAATACTTTTTGATTATCTTCCGTGAACGACACAAAGCGTTCCTTGTCACAACATAGATGCGCCGTTGCGCCATTGTCTATGCACCATGCATTTAACATCTGGTCATTTGGCTTAGCTAAATTTTGGATTGGTTCATATTTTTCTGGTTCCACTTTGGCATATTCGGTTACGCAAAGCATTGTACCCAATCTTTCCCCGCTTTTACTGTTTGCGCCCTTGTTGTTTGCTCCTTTCTGCTTGCTTTTGACACGGCATTCCGATTTAAAATGCCATCCCTTCTTAAAGTTTTTCTTAAAATTTTTGTTGTCATAACTGACGTGTTGTTCCGCGCTACTTGTAATTTCCTTGCTAATGCTATCTTCCTGCCTATTCGCTTCTTCAGAAATTTTTATTTTTAGCATGCTCAAGCTCGGCAAATCATCTCGCGTCTCAATCGCTACACAAAAACTTTCATACGATTTAGGCAAACCATTTAGCAACACAACTGATAAGATCTTTTCATCAACCTTTATGTTGACCTCTGCTAAAGCCTCGTGTACCACCTGGAATTTCCGCAAATATTCCTGTGCACTTATACCATCCGACATTTTTAACGTCAACAATTGTCCGCTTGGCCTATGCATTTTATTTAGCTTTTGCCATGCCTGTGACGACGATACACAATTTTTAATATTGTTTAGTTGGGTCGATTTAACACAAAGTAAAATTGACGCCAACGCCTTTTGATCCTTTAGTTCAAAAGCTGCACGTTGCTCATTTGTTGCACTTTCACTAAGCTCAATTTTACCACTGACGATTGGCCACAAATCATCCACTCATTTTTGGTACTTATTGTCCCACAGTGCAAAATTTGTAATTGTCGATCGTCTCATGCACAAAGCAACTGCGACGACAATACTGTTGTCCCTGTCTTTCCTTTTTTTATACCCGATACTCAAAATGAGTATTGGGGTATATTAGATTTGTGGTAAAAGTGGATGTGTGTAACGTCCAGAAGGAATCGTTTCCGACCCCATAAAGTATATATATTCTTGATCAGCATCAATAGCCGAGTCGATTGAGCCATGTCTGTCTGTCCGTCTGTCCGTCCGTCCGTCTGTCCGTCTGTCCGTCCCCTTCAGCGCCTAATGCCCAAAGATTATAAGAGCTAGAGCAACGATGTTTTGGATCCAGACTTCTGTGATATGTCACTGCTACAAAAATATTTCAAAACTTTGCCCCGCCCACTTCCGCCCCCACAAAAGGCGAAAATCTGTGGCATCCACAATTTTCAAGATACGATAAAACCAAAAACGCAGAATCGTAGAGAATGACCATATCTTTTAGACTGCAGAATCTGAATTGGATCGTATTATTATTATAGCCAGCATCAAGAAAACAATTTCATTTTTTCTCGCCCTGTCTCTCTCTAACACACACGTAGCATAGGCGGCTTTCCTTAGAGTAAAACATTAGCGCCTAGATCTCAGAGACTATAAAAGCTAGTGCAACCAAATTTGGTATCCACACTCCTAATATATCAGACCGAGACGAGTTTGTTTCAAAATTTCGCCACACCCCCTTCCGCCCCCGCAAAGGATGCAAATCTGGGGATATTCACAAATCTCAGAGACTATTAACGCTAGAGTAACCAAATTTGGAATCCGCACTTCTCTTAGATCTCACTATAAAACGTGTATCTCAAAATTTCGCCCCACCCCCTTCCGCCCACACAAAGGACGAAAATCTGTTGCATCCACAATATTGCAGATTTGAGAAAACTAAAAACGCAGAATCATAGATAACGACCATATCTATCAGATTGCTGAATCTGGATCAGATCAGACCATTTTTTTAGCCAAAAGGAACAAATCAATTTGCAGTGGCTACGCAGCGCCCGACGTCACGCTCAGACTGATTTTCTGTCTCTCTCGCACGCACTCTTTGTCGTGTCGTTTAATATTAGCGGCGTCTGCCGGAGGAGAGCCATACTGACTTAGTATCGGGTATAACTGTAGAGTTGCGGTGTACGCAGCAACTCACAACGTTCCCCCTCGTTTTCGTTTTCTTTTATGTATCCCTCCGAGTTGCTATTCACACACACACACTCACGATTTTCTAAGTCTTGCTATACACACTTTTTGGTATACACACGCAATTGGTGGATGTGTAGAAGTGTGAACAAGTGCGGACGCGTTTCCTTGGTGCCCCCGAGCGGGCAGCCTATAGCTGTGACATCTGCAGGGAAACGTAACCAGATGGGTAACTACAACAACATTGGAGTCCGTACATACCCAGGAGAATGCCTAAGCATAGGAGTTGCCGCATCCACGAGCTCCGGAGGCCCTTGATGCAGAACGATGACCAAGGCCAGGGGTGAGGGGTGAGAATTTTCCTCCCTTAGAAAGCCCTCTGCGCCCCCACTATCTGTGCCTTCTTCTTTCTAGTTGCATTTACAATTGCTGTAACTTAGGGTCGCTCTACCGACTCCACTCTCCCTGCAAATGCACTTGTCATGCCAGCTGATCTAGATATCAGCTGCTTAACAGTGTTAGGCAGCGGAGAAACCCGAAAGGTACCACAGGGAAGCTCCGGAAGAGGGCGAAAGCCCGATCGCCCGCAGCAACCCGACCAACAGATGGCGCCAGCAGACAACCTACAAGGTGGAAATCCACCCGCGCGGAGCAATCCCGCGGAAGGGGCACGGATTCTGGAGGCCACAAGAAGCAATTCCCCCAACCTTGCTACGCCGGTGGCACACTTGGCCGGCGAAGCAAGTATGACTTCAAGCATCAAAGCCGTTGCTTTCCAAAAAGCCTCGAAAGTGGCAAGAACACCGCCACAGCAGCCAGCAGCCCCAGCCCTGCACATGAGCAGAGCAAAATACACGGCGTTGCCAGCGGGCTGTCACAGGACGGCAGCAGAGATGCCGACACCCCAAAGAGGCAGCGTGACCCCCCTACCCCATCAAGTAGCGGAAGGAAAACGCCGCCCAAGAGAAGCAGGACCAGCGTGCAGGACATTGACGAGATTGGCGCAATTCTGAACGATCTCTTGTACCAGATGAACGAGAAGGGACAGAGGTCAATTAACATGGCCATCAAAAGGATGATGGCGCGCATGAAGGAGCTGCAACTGGAGGTAAGGTCTCAGCTGAAGGCGCCAGCGGAAGGAAAGGTAGCGATGGGTGAATGTCAATGCCACTGCCACACCGCAGAACCCACCCCCAGGCTAGTTAACCCCCACCCAGGCGATGCGAAGACCACATCGACAAAGGACACGCAGACGACGCCAGGAGTTCACAGGAAGGGGACAACACCCAGTATGAAGGAGGAAAACGCAAGCCGACGACCAGCACGCAAAACACTGACCCCGCGCAGAAGTGGAACGAGGTCAGAGGGCGACGGGCGAAGCGCAAGCCGACAGCCCGGCCGGACGCGGTACTGGTGAAGTGCACCGAGGGAAAGTCATATGCCGACATCCTGAAGGTGGTGAAGGCAGCTCAGTTTCGGAACCTTAGGCGGACAAACTGGGCTCCGTACACAGACCACCTCTGTCGTGTTCTCCCTGAGACTCCACCTGAGGAGGAGATTCCAGGGAAGCCACGACTCATCTTGTTAAACTATTGACCGACGCCTGCAATGAGGCGCTCGATAAATCTTGCCCCTCTAGCAAGAGCAGAGGCCGGAAGAAACCTGAATGGTGGAATCCGAAACTGAGGGAACTCCGGAAAGCCTCCCGGAGACTCTTCAATAAAGCTAAGACTAAAAACGCTGAGCAGAACTGGGCCGATTACAAGGCCAGTCTGTCAGCTTACAATAAAGAACTGAGGAAAGCCAAACGCGCCTCATGGCGTAAGTTCTGTAGCGAACGTCCAGCAATGAGTCGTTAAATCTTCTCCTTAACACCCTGCCCAACTGATTCACGCTGGACAAAAAGCCACTAATTGGCTCAAAAGGATATACGAGGGAATCTTCTCCCATGGATATATCCCGGAAACCTGGCTTCATACCAAAGTCGCCTTCATCCCCAAGGCAGGCAAGCCCTCGCACACTGCCCCCAAAGATTTCAGACCCATAAGTCTATCGTCCTTCCTTCTGAAGACGATGGAACGGCTTTTGGGGATGCATCTCACGGTAAATATTCCGCCTAGTCTATTCTCAGACTCCCAGCATGCCTATCGGAAAGGAAGATTCCCCGAAACGGCCCTACACACGACCACATCGATCATAGAAGCGTCCCTCAACTGTAAAGAGTACACCCTGGTAGCCTACCTCGACATAGAAGGCGCCTTTAATAACATCCTCCCGACCGCCATCACGGGTGCACTGACGGACCTGGGGGTTGACTCCCGGACGGTGAGCCTGATCGATCAGATGATGCAATGCAGGACGGTTGAGGCATCACTGGGGACGTCAACGTCCACCAGGTTTGTCAGTAGAGGCACACCGCAGGGCGGAGTCCTCTCGCCCCTCCTATGGAACGTGGCAGTGAACGAACTGCTGCGGGAGATAGAGGGGGTGGCTGCCGCGTGGTGGCGTATGCGGACGATGTTGCTATAGCATTTTCGGGTAAATTCCCGCAGACGCTGTGTGACTGCCTTGTCAGGCACACTCATGAAGATGTCAAAATGGGCAGACAAATGCGGTCTAGGCGTCAACCCGTCTAAAACGGAACTGGTGCTCTTCACTAGGAAGTACAAAGTTCCGGCACTGATTCCCCCAAGACTAGGTGGGGAAGCGCTAATCTTCAGCAACAACGCCAAGTATCTTGGCCTAATCCTCGATAGAAAGCTCGATTGGAAATTGAGCATAGAGGATAGAGAAAAGAAGGCCACAGTAGCCCTCTATACTTGCAGGAAAGCCATCGGACTAAGATGGGGAATGACCCCCTATATAGTTCGGTGGCTTTACACCACCATCATACGACCGATCATGCTCTATGGAGCGGTAGTATGGTGGCCAGCCTTAGACAAAAGGACATGCCTCAATAAACTCAGCAGAGTTCAACGCATGGCAGAGCTATGCATAACTGGCGGGCTACGCACTACTCCAGGGGAAGCCCTGGATACTGTGCTGGACCTCCTCCCCATAGATCTCATGGGAAAGAAAGTGGCAACACTTTCCGCACTCAGAATGAGAGAAGCCAGACTGTGGAAAGCGTCCGCGGTTGGGCACTCGGGAATCCTGATGAGACACCCGCAATTACCAGAGAGGACAGATTATTGTGTCCCTAGTTATCACCTCTCGACGCCTTTCCAGGTATCAATCCCACTTAGGGAGGACTGGGAGATGGGCGAACCAGGGCCCGCTGTAATATGTCAATATTACAATTATAAAACTGGCACGTCTGTGCCGTTTGACTTCGGTTTTTTGAATATCTTTATTGAATTTATTCTTATAAATCAGACCGCATAGCTGCGCTGCCGGTTACGCCAACAGCGGAGCGGCTTCATACATATTTGTCTTATCAGCATAATCGAGAGGGCAAGAGCCGTATGTACATATGTGTATATATATATATGCTTCAAGTGGTCAGCGTGGGAATGCTGACTTAGCTTAGCGCATAAGCGGCGATCATATTGCACGCTCACTTGAAGTGGTTTTGTTTGTGTACTGCAACAATGTGTTGCTGATACATTTATTGTTAACCATTGGGTACAGTGTACACTCAATATATGCACATACTACATCTCCCTCCTTTTGAAAAATAACGTAATTAAATGTAGTTATTTTACTTAAATTTATTTTATATATATAAAAAAATTTTGATTTGAGGATTTTTTGTATTTGTAATGTATTTAATGTTTTTTTTTTTTGTGTATACATATCTTTTTGCACATCTTGTATAATTAAATTTTTTTTCTCTTTTTTTTTATTTTATTTTATTTTATTTTGTGTCTGTTATGAATTAAAAAATTTTAACCTATCTTTGTGAACTGTTTGTTTTTTTATTCTTATTTCCGGAAATAACTATATTATCATTATCTTCGATTTTTTCAACTATATAGGGCCCTGTGTATTTAAGATCTAGCTTATGGCCTACTTCGTTTTTTAGTAGAACTTTATTTCCTATTGATAGCGTTATGTTCCTAGTTTTTAAATCATATAATTCCGAATTTTTCTGTTTATTTAACTCGAGCATATTTCTTGCTCTTTTGTATGCTACTTCTAATCTATATCTACTTTCTTTAGCGTAGTCTTCTATGTTATATATAGGTTTTATATTACTGATGCTATCAAAATATTTTGGTAGATTATTAGTCTTACCAAATACTAACTCATATGGACAATAATTATGTGCCATAGAGGGGGTTGTATTGAAACAATAAACAAAATATGGAAGCCATACGTCCCAATCAGTTTTATTTACTGATATATAGGATCGTATGTATTCGTTAAATGTTCTGTGGCTCCTTTCTATTGTTCCAACAGTTTGATGATGGTGTGCAGTTGATGTTATATTTTTTATTTTTAAATATTTGCACAAATCGTTTATAATTGAATTTTTATATTCCGTTCCCATGTCCGAAATGAACGTCTTCATTGGACCGTACTTGAGAATAAATGATTCAAATATTGCCGTTGCAACAGTTGCTGCGCTTTTATTTGCGACAGGTATAGCAACTAGATATTTAGTCAAGTCACATATGAGCGTGACTGCATATTCATTGCCTTTTTCTGACTTGGGTAGTGGACCAATTGTATCCACTATCACTCTGTCAAAAGCCTTCATCGGGGTTTCTGTAATTGTTAAAGGGGTCTTTATATTTGTTGTCGTTTTTGCTTTTTGACATTTCTGACATTTCCGGATGTGCTCTGTTATATCGCGAGTCATACCTTTCCAGTAATAATGTCTTTTGACCTTGGCCAAGGTTTTTGCAATGCCTGTGTGACCTCCTTGTACTGGATCATCATGTAGTGTAGACAATATAGCTTCTTTCTCTTTAACATTTGTTAATGTGGTCACCGGGTTGAGTAGCGCTACTCTCAATGTTTTCAATATTTTATTGCCCATAATTTTGAAATTATCTATTGAAACCTTTTCAAAGATATTTTCCCACGGTGCCATTTTCAATTGGCTGATTTTTAATATACCGGCTTCTTTTTCTAGCCTTGGAAATAGTTGTCCTAAGTCAATATTTCCATTATTAGTATATAAATCTCCAATATCAATTCTTGCTATAATTTTCTTACCATGTTTAAAGAAACATAGCATATCTTTTATATGCAAGGTCACTACTTTACGTACTTCATCATTATTAATGACTTCGTATACGTTGGGCTGAGAAGCTGTTTGGGTAGATTGCTTTGGCATCTCTACTTTGTTGTTTTCTGCGCAGAATTTTTGTCTACTTTGATACCTGGTAGTGACTTTCAGGACTTTATTTTGTATGTCTTTTAGTTCAGATATTGTTATCCGTGACAATGCATCGGCTACAAAATTATCTTTGCCTCTTAGGTACTCTACAGTAAAATTATACTCCTCTAATTCAAGTCTCATACGCGTTAATTTAGAACTGGGGTTTGTCATTGAAAACAAAAATGTTAGTGGTCTATGGTCTGTTTTTACTATGAAATGAGTTCCGTAGACATAGGGTCTAAATTTGGTGATTGCCCAATAAATAGCTGTTAACTCTTGTTCCGTCGTACTTTTGTTACTTTCTCCTTTGGTAAATGCTCTCGATGCGTAAGCTATTGGGAGTTGAGTTCCGTTGTGGGCTTGTGTTAGCACTGCACCACAGGCTTGCTTACTAGCATTTGTGATTATACAAAATTCTTTCGTAAAATCTGGATATTGTAACAGAGTAGGCTTTATTAATTGAGCTTTAAGATATTCAAATGCATTTTGACAGTCATTAGTCCATTCAAATGGAACATTCTTTTTATTTAATCTTGTTATATGCCTAGAATAATCGGCGAAATTTTTGATGAATCGTCTGTAGTAATTACAAAATGCTATAAAACGTCTAGCGCTATCAGAGTCATGTGGGACTGGATAATTTAATATGACGTCAAACTTTTTGTCATCTGGTAAGATTCCCTTATCTGTGCATTTGTGGCCCAAAAATGTGACTTCATGCATGAAAAATGAACATTTTTCAGGATGTAGTTTCAAGTTGTGTTTCCTACACATGTCAAAAACACTAATTAAATTGTTAAGCATGTGTTTTTCGGAACAACCGATTACTATTAAGTCATCCATATAGAGGAATGCTTGTGATGGTTCAAGTCCAGAGAATGCGATAGTCATCATTCTTTGGAATGAATTGGGAGCTATTTTCAAACCAAATGGTAATCGCGTGAAGCGATAAGAGCCGTTGCTCGTTGAAAAGGATGTTATATCTCTAGAGTTTTCGTCTAGCTCAATCTGATGGAATCCTGACATTAAGTCAAGGCAAGAGAAATATTTTGCTCTTCCTAGTTGAGCCAAGATATCATCGATCCTAGGAAGTGGAAATTTATCGGATAGTAATTTTTTATTAATTTGGCGATAGTCAACTACTAATCGCCATTTTTATACCCGATACTCAAAATGAGTATTGGGGTATATTAGATTTGTGGTAAAAGTGGATGTGTGTAACGTCCAGAAGGAATCGTTTCCGACCCCATAAAGTATATATATTCTTGATCAGCATCAATAGCCGAGTCGATTGAGCCATGTCTGTCTGTCCGTCTGTCCGTCCGTCCGTCTGTCCGTCTGTCCGTCCCCTTCAGCGCCTAATGCTCAAAGACTATAAGAGCTAGAGCAACGATGTTTTGGATCCAGACTTCTGTGATATGTCACTGCTACAAAAATATTTCAAAACTTTGCCCCGCCCACTTCCGCCCCCACAAAAGGCGAAAATCTGTGGCATCCACAATTTTAAAGATACGAGAAAACAAAAAACGCAGAATCGTAGAGAATGACCATATCTATCAGATTGCTGAATCTGGATCAGATCGGATCATTTTTGTAGCCAAAAGCAACTGTCTCTCTCGCACGCACTCTTTGTCGTGTCGCTTAACATTAGCGGCGTCTGCCGGATAAGAGCCATACTGACTAAGTATCGGGTATAACTGTAGAGTTGCGGTGTCCGCAGCAACTCACAACGTTCCCCCTCGTTTATTTTTAAATATTTGCACAAATCGTTTATAATTGAATTTTTATATTCCGATCCCAAGTCCGAAATGATCGTGTTCATTGGACCGTACTTGAGAGTAAATGATTCAAATATTGCCGTTGCAACAGTTGCTGCGCTTTTATTTACGACAGTTATATCTAGTTCCTAGATATTTAGTCAAGTCACATATGAGCGTGACTGCGTTTATTTTTAAATATTTACACAAATCGTTTATAATTGAATTTTTATATTCCGTTCCCAAGTCCGAAATGGTCGTCTTCATTGGACCGTACTTGAGAATAAATGATTCAAATATTGCCGTTGCAACAGTTGCTGCGCTTTTATTTGCGACAGGTATATCTAGTTCCTAGATATTTAGTCAAGTCACATATGAGCGTGACTACGTTTATTTTTAAATATTTGCTCAAATCGTTTATAATTGAATTTTTATATTCCGTTCCCAAGTCCGAAATGATCGTCTTCATTGGACCGTACTTGAGAATAAATGATTCAAATATTGCCGTTGAAACAGTTGCTGCGCTTTTATTTGCGACAGGTATATCTAGTTCCTAGATATTTAGTCAAGTCACATATGAGCCTGCCTGCATATTCATTGCCTTTTTCTGACTTTGGTAGTGGACCAATTGTATCCACTATCACTCTGTCAAAAGCCTTCATCGGGGTTTCAGTAATTGTTAAAGGGGTCTTTATATTTGTTGTTGTTTTTGCTTTTTGACATTTCTATTTCCGGATGTGCTCTGTTATAACACGAGTCATACCTTTCCAGTAATAATGTCTTTTGACCTCGGTCAAGGTTTTTGCAATGCCTGTGTGACCTCCTTGTACTGGATCATCATGTAGTGTAGACAATATAGCTTCTTTCTCTTTAACATTTGTTAATGTGGTCACCGGGTTGAGTAGCGCTACTCTCAATGTTTTCAATATTTTATTGCCCATAATTTTGAAATTATCTATTGAAACTTTTTCAAAGATATTTTCCCACGGTGCCATTTTCAATTGGCTGATTTTTAATATACCGGCTTCTTTTTCTAGCCTTGGAAATAGTTGTCCTAAGTCAATATTTCCATTATTAGTATATAAATCTCCAATATCAATTCTTGCTATAATTTTCTTACCATGTTTAAAGAAACATAGCATATCTTTTATATGCAAGGTCACTACTTTACGTACTTCATCATTATTAATGACTTCGTATACTTTGGGCTGAGAAGCTGTTTGGGTAGATTGCTTTGGCATCTCTACTTTGTTGTTTTCTGCGCAGAATTTTTGTCTACTTTGATACCTGGTAGTGACTTTCAGGACTTTATTTTGTATGTCTTTTAGTTCAGATATTGTTATCCGTGACAATGCATCGGCTACGAAATTATCTTTGCCTCTTAGGTACTCTACAGTAAAATTATACTCCTCAAATTCAAGTCTCAAATTCAAATTAATTTAGAACTGGGGTTTGTCATTGAAAACAAAAATGTTAGTGGTCAATGGTCTGTTTTTACTATGAAATGAGTTCCGTAGACATAGGGTCTAAATTTGGTGATTGCCCAATATATAGCTGTTAACTCTTGTTCCGTCGTACTTTTGATACTTTCTCCTTTGGTAAATGCTCTCGATGCGTAAGCTATTGGGAGTTGAGTTCCTTTGTGGGCTTGTGTAAGCACTGCACCTCAGGCTTGCTTACTAGCATCTGTGATTATACAAAATTCTTTCGTAAAATCTGGATATTGTCACAGAGTAGGTTTTATTAATTGAGCTTTAAGGTGTTCAAATGCATTTTGACATTCATCAGTTCATTCAAATGGAACATTCTTTTTATTTAATCTTGTTATATGCCTAGAATAATCGGCGAAATTTTTGATGAATCGTCTGTAGTAATTACAAAATGCTATAAAACGTCTAGCGCTATCAGAGTCATGTGGAACTGGATAATTTAATATGACATCAAACTTTTTGTCATCTGGTAAGATTCCCTTATCTGTGCATTTGTGGCCCAAAAATGTGACTTCATGCATGAAAAATGAACATTTTTCAGGATGTAGCTTCAAGTTGTGTTTCCTACAAATGTCAAAAACACTAATTAAATTGTTAAGCATGTGTTTTTCGGAACAACCGATTACTATTAAGTCATCCATATAGAGGAATGCTTGTGATGGTTCAAGTCCAAAGAATGCGATTGTCATCATTCCTTGGAATGAATTGGGCGCTATTTTCAAACCAAATGGTAATCGCGTGAAGCGATAAGAGCCATTGCTCGTTGAAAATGATGTTATATCTCTAGAGTTTTCGTCTAGCTCAATCTGATGGAATCCTGACATTTAGTCAAGGCAAGAGAAATATTTTGCTATTCCTAGTTGATCGAAGATATCATCCATCCTAGGAAGTGGAAATTTATCGGATAGTAATTTTTTATTAATTTGGCGATAGTCAACTACTAATCGCCATTTTTATACCCGATACTCAAAATGAGTATTGGGGTATATTAGATTTGTGGTAAAAGTGGATGTGTGTAACGTCCAGAAGGAATCGTTTCCGACCCTATAAAGTATATATATTCTTGATCAGCATCAATAGCCGAGTCGATTGAGCCCTGTCTGTCTGTCCGTCCGTCCGTCTGTCCGTCTGTCCGTCCCCTTCAGCGCCTAATGCTCAAAGACTATAAGAGCTAGAGCAACGATGTTTTGGATCCAGACTTCTGTGATATGTCACTGCTACAAAAATATTTCAAAACTTTGCCCCGCCCACTTCCGCCCCCACAAAGGGCGAAAATCTGTGGCATCCACAATTTTCAAGATACGAGAAAACAAAAAACGCAGAATCGTAGAGAATGACCATATCTTTTAGACTGCAGAATCTGAATTGGATCGTATTACTATTATAGCCAGCATCAAGAAAACAATTTCATTTTTTCTCGCCCTGTCTCTCTCTAACACACAGGTAGCATAGGCGGCTTTGCTTAGAGTAAAACATTAGCGCCTAGATCTCAGAGAAGCTAGAGCAACCAAATTTGGTATCCACACTCCTAATATATCAGACCGAGACGAGTTTGTTTCAAAATTTCGCCACACCCCCTTCCGCCCCCGCAAAGGATGCAAATCTGGGGATATTCACAAATCTCAAAGACTATTAACGCTAGAGTAACCAAATTTGGAATCCGCACTTCTCTTAGATCTCAATATAAAACGTGTATCTCAAAATTTCGCCCCACCCCCTTCCGCCCACACAAAGGACGAAAATCTGTTGCATCCACAATATTGCAGATTCGAGAAAACTAAAAACGGGGAATCATAGATAACGACCATATCTATCAGATTGCTGAATCTGGATCAGATCAGATAATTTTTGTAGCCAAAAGGAACAAATCAATTTGCAGTGGCTACGCAGCGCGTGACATCACGCTCAGACTGATTTTCTGTCTCTCTCGCACGCACTCTTTGTCGTGTCGTTTAATATTAGCGGCGTCTGCCGGAGGAAAGCCATACTGACTTAGTATCGGGTATAACTGTAGAGTTGCGGTGTCCGCAGCAACTCACAACGTTCCCCCTCGTTATACCCGATACTCAAAATGAGTATTGGGGTATATTAGATTTGTGGTAAAAGTGGATGTGTGTAACGTCCAGAAGGAATCGTTTCCGACCCCATAAAGTATATATATTCTTGATCAGCATCAATAGCCGAGTCGATTGAGCCATGTCTGTCTGTCCGTCTGTCCGTCCGTCCGTCTGTCCGTCTGTCCGTCCCCTTCAGCGCCTAATGCTCAAAGACTATAAGAGCTAGAGCAACGATGTTTTGGATCCAGACTTCTGTGATATGTCACTGCTACAAAAATATTTCAAAACTTTGCCCCGCCCACTTCCGCCCCCACAAAGGGCGAAAATCTGTGGCATCCACAATTTTCAAGATACGAGAAAACAAAAAACGCAGAATCGTAGAGAATGACCATATCTTTTAGACTGCAGAATCTGAATTGGATCGTATTACTATTATAGCCAGCATCAAGAAAACAATTTCATTTTTTCTCGCCCTGTCTCTCTCTAACACACAGGTAGCATAGGCGGCTTTGCTTAGAGTAAAACATTAGCGCCTAGATCTCAGAGAAGCTAGAGCAACCAAATTTGGTATCCACACTCCTAATATATCAGACCGAGACGAGTTTGTTTCAAAATTTCGCCACACCCCCTTCCGCCCCCGCAAAGGATGCAAATCTGGGGATATTCACAAATCTCAAAGACTATTAACGCTAGAGTAACCAAATTTGGAATCCGCACTTCTCTTAGATCTCAATATAAAACGTGTATCTCAAAATTTCGCCCCACCCCCTTCCGCCCACACAAAGGACGAAAATCTGTTGCATCCACAATATTGCAGATTCGAGAAAACTAAAAACGGGGAATCATAGATAACGACCATATCTATCAGATTGCTGAATCTGGATCAGATCAGATAATTTTTGTAGCCAAAAGGAACAAATCAATTTGCAGTGGCTACGCAGCGCGTGACATCACGCTCAGACTGATTTTCTGTCTCTCTCGCACGCACTCTTTGTCGTGTCGTTTAATATTAGCGGCGTCTGCCGGAGGAAAGCCATACTGACTTAGTATCGGGTATAACTGTAGAGTTGCGGTGTCCGCAGCAACTCACAACGTTCCCCCTCGTTATACCCGATACTCAAAATGAGTATTGGGGTATATTAGATTTGTGGTAAAAGTGGATGTGTGTAACGTCCAGAAGGAATCGTTTCCGACCCCATAAAGTATATATATTCTTGATCAGCATCAATAGCCGAGTCGATTGAGCCATGTCTGTCTGTCCGTCTGTCCGTCCGTCCGTCTGTCCGTCTGTCCGTCCCCTTCAGCGCCTAATGCTCAAAGACTATAAGAGCTAGAGCAACGATGTTTTGGATCCAGACTTCTGTGATATGTCACTGCTCCAAAAATATTTCAAAACTTTGCCCCGCCCACTTCCGCCCCCACAAAGGGCGAAAATCTGTGGCATCCACAATTTTGACGATACGAGAAAACTAAAAACGCAGAATCGTAGAAGATGACTATATCTTCTAGAGTGCAAAATCTGAACCAGATCGTATAATTATTACAGCCAGAATCACGAAAACAATTTCACTCTTTCTCGCTCTGTCTCACTCTAACACACAGGTTTCATGGTCGGTTTTGCCAATTGCAAAATATGAGTTCAAGGATCTCAGAACCTATAAAAGCCAGAGCAACCAAATTTGGTATCCACACTCCTGTGATATCGGACCTTGACCGTTTCCTGTCCAAATTTCGCCACACCCCCTTCCGCCCCCGCAAAGGACGAAAATCTGAGGCAACCACAAATCTCAGAGACTATTAAGGCTAGAGTAACCAAATTTGGTACACACACTCCTTTAAGATTTCACTATAAAACGTATATCTCAGAATTTCGCCCCACCCCCATCCGCCCCCACAAAGGACGAAAATCTGTTGCATCCACAATATTGCAGATTTGAGAAAACTAAAAACGCAGAATCATAGATAATAACCATATCTATCAGGTTGCTGAATCTGGATCAGATCAGATCATTTTCATAGCCAAAAGGAGCAAATCAATTTGCACTGGCTACGCAGCGCCCGACGTCACGCTCAGACTGATTTTCTGTCTCTCTCGCACGCACTCTTTGTCGTGTCGTTAAATATTAGCGGCGTCTGCCGGAGGAGAGCCATACTGACTTAGTATCGGGTATAACCGTAGAGTTGCGGTGTCCGCAGCAACTCACAACGTTCCCCCTCGTTTCTTTTTGTTATCTATGGATTTCTTTGGTACTAGTAAAAGTGGACTGTTGTATTCTGAGGCTGACGGTTCAACTATTCTATCTTTGATTAGTTTATCGACTTGAGCTTGGATTTCGTCTTTTTGACTATGAGGATTTCTATAATTTTTTATATATACAGGTTCATTATCTTTTAATCTTAGTTTCTGCTTGTAAAAATTATTGGTTGTTATTGATTCGGTATCAAGTCCGAATATGTCTGCGTAGTTACAACAAAGTTCTCTTAATTGTTTATTAAATAGTTTTGGAAAATTTTTAGATAACTTTGATATAACATCGTTCGTTCTAGTTTCATTATTTATTTCGGATATATCATAATTTGCTAATGGTTCATAATTCAACTTATTTATATTAATCATTTGGTCGGTACTAGTTGTATTAAGTAAACGAACGAATGCATTTGCAGTTGTTACGACTGTGTTTGCTGCATATATACCAGGTTGAATTTCCTGGTTCGGAATAAAAATGCTATCTTCATTTGAAGTTAACTCAATTTTACGGACAACTTCGGATCGTGCTGGTAACACTATTGTATTGTTACCAGAGCTGTAATTTATGGGAACATAAATAGGGTAGTTTAGATTGTCTGGTCTTATTATGAGCAGATCTTTTGAAGGTGTGAAATCTAGTTGACAATTAAATTTTTTAATAAAATCTATTCCTAAAATTCCATCACACGGTATAGAAAAAGTTGATTCGACAATATGGAATTTGTGTGGAATTATATATTTAGTTGTTTGTATTTCTAAGGATGTCATTCCTTTAGATTGAATTAATCCTTGATTAATTCCCTGAATATTTATTTTGTTGTTTTTGTTTATGTCATTAAAAGTGTCTGAATTGTCTTTTAACAGAGATATGTCTGCACCAGTATCTATCAAAAATATTAATTTCTTGCCTGTAGCTACGTTTGTGAATGTTACGAATATATTTATACTAAGATTAATCGAATGAACCTTTTTACTGTCTATTGCTGTGTACCTAAGGGCTGTTGTGAGTTTCCCGATTCATTCTGGGCAATTCTCACATTGTTGTTATTGCCATTATTATTGTTATGGCCTCTGTATGAGTTACCGCGGCCTCTATAGTTTCCTCTATATTGGCCTCTACCTCTGTTGTTGCCATAATTATTATTTTGGTAGTTTCCACGGTAGTTTCCGCGGTTATACGCTCGGTTAGTATTATATCTCGGTTGTGCAGCATATAGGACTGTATTTGGGTGTCCTACTGCGTCTGTGCAACTATCGACGAACACAGTTGTAATCTCACTCATTGTATTGAAATTTCGTGATTTCATTACAGACCTAACTTCGTCAATTGTTCTGTTTCCTATGATTGATTTTACAGCAACTTGTAGGCTCAATTCTTCGGCATATTCTTGCGATACACCGTTAATCATATGTGCCGATTGCAAAGCCCTTGTCAGCTGTTCAACTTCTTGAATATATTGACTTGCCGTCTTTTGCTTTTGCTGCAGATTGAACAATTTAGCTGATATTGCTTTGGCTGATTCGCCTTTTATACCGCTTTTTAGTTTGTCTATTATGGACACTATTGTTTGTACAGTGGTGATTAAGTTTCGAATATGGCCTTTGAGTTTAGTTTTTATTAGGTTGACTGCTGTAGTTTCATGTGTTCCCTTAAGTGAATCCACTAAGCTAAGAGCATCAATGAAACTTTGTAGATTCTCAGGCTTTCCACTAAACTCAGGTATGAGTGAAGCGGCTAGCTTAAGAAATTCTAGTTGTGACATGGCCATTTTTAGAGTTTTTACTTCAGTAATAGACTCTGATTCAGAATCAACTAGATTGGTTAGTGTGATTACCGCTGGTATCGTAAGGTCGCCTAGGTCTTCTTCTTTTATATGTGTATCTGAACCGCTTGCGATTTCAGATTCGCCCTCTAAATCTGTGTTTGTGTCTTCCTCGACTAATACTGGAGTATTCAAAATCGAAGGTATAGTTATGTCTAGTGAATATTTTGATTTGATGCTATTTAAATTTGTTTTTAATCTATTCAAAAATCTTGATACATACGACCAATGCTGGGTATTTAACTTTTCTTTATTGTCGTGTATCAGGGAACGAGCTTGGTTAAAACATGCAACTAATATTGTCGCGTGTCTACTTATAGTTTCGTTTGAAATATTCCTATTTTGTGCTAGACACTTGTATGATTTATCAAAATTTTCTTTTATTTTAACTAATGCGGCATTAATATTTTGCCATTCCATTTCATTTTAAAATAATTATTAAAATGTGCAAAAACATTTATAGGTTTTCATTCAAATAATGATATATTTTTATTCATGATTCGTTTTGGACTTTTTCTTTTATTTTTGGCCAATTTTCGTTACCATTATAAATTTGTTTTAAATTTTGTCCAGGTCATCTGCCCGGCTTTGATAGCGTTTCTTTATGCATCTATTATGTAGTTTATACAATTTATATAATAGATGTCCTATGATTATAATGAAAATAATAGCAATAAGTATTGTTAATAGCTTTAGGTCGGTGTTATTGACTTTGACTTTGTTTATTACATTCGCTGTCGAATCTACCGATTTTACATCTACTAAACCCATTGTGTAAAAATTTTCGAAATTTTCTTCAAATTTACTTATTTTGTTTGTACGTGACATATGTATATACAAAAACAAATTTCCTTTTTTTTTTCTTTTATACTACTGTATAGATTCTTTGTTAATTGTTGAAATTAATTTATAATTTATATATATTTTTTTTTCAGTTTTTTTTTTACATTTTTTTCCTGCCTAGTGTTTGTGTGGCTTTACAGGCCTCACTCTAATTGGGCAGATGTTATTCCGCTCAATTTTACAATTTTAGATCTTACAGTTAAGTTGTATGCATCGCAGGCATTTAAAAAAAAAAATTTTGTTTGGCGGTGGGCGCTCTAGGAAGCGCTGTCGGTTCACTGCTCCGGGTCTAGCTTGTTGCGCTAGACGAGGCCGGTGCTGGCTGCACAGGCTGCTACTGCTTCTCTGTTGGGGCACCGGTGCAGGCTGCACAGGTGTACTCGCAATGCGGCGAGTGTAGAGGTCCCTCGCAGTCGTTCGGGCAGGTCTTCCTTGGCTTTGCTATTTCTGTCGTTTGGGGTGGTGGAGTTACGGTTAATATTTTACTGATATTTCGTATTGCAGTGTAGGTGGTTGTGTGCATGGGCTCTTTCATTTTCTTTTCTGCTAGCAACAATTTGATGTGATCGAGCTCTGTGTGTAATTTCACAGATGTGCTCCACGGCAAATTATCGTTGCTATTTAGCAGTTTTAGTAGTGTTGCCCTTCTGGCTCTCAGGCGTTTTACTACGCCGCCTCTTTTGCCACACATACCACTCTACTTACTGCATTCAGTTCCGCTCCATTTCCTGCTGCTTCCAGTGGTGCCTGCTGTTGTTGTCCGCTCTCGCCGCTCGCTCTCTCGCTCTCCGCTTTTTTTTTCTTATGTGATTTATTTTAACATATGTTCTACATGTTCGTGACACTTGTCACGGTCGCCATGTAATATGTCAATATTACAATTATAACACTGGCACGTCTGTGCCGTTTGACTTCGGTTTTTTGAATAAATTTATTGAATTTATTCTTATAAATCAGACCGCATAGCTGCGCTGCCGGTTACGCCAACAGCGGAGCGGCTTCATACATATTTGTCTTATCAGCATAATCGAGAGGGCAAGAGCCGTATGTACATATGTGTATATATATATATGCTTCAAGTGGTCAGCGTGGGAATGCTGACTTAGCTTAGCGCATAAGCGGCGATCATATTGCACGCTCACTTGAAGTGGTTTTGTTTGTGTACTGCAACAATGTGTTGCTGATACATTTATTGTTAACCATTGGGTACAGTGTACACTCAATATATGCACATACTACACCGCAAATGCGGTTCACTTCTACACTGATGGCTCAAAGTTAGACGGCCGCGTGGGAGGCGGAGTCTACTGCAGCGAGCTGAACATCAGGCATTGCTTCAGGCTTCCGGACCACTGAAGTGTGTTCCAAGCGGAGGTTGTAGCCATCAAGGAGGCCATTTCCATCGTCTCCAAACTACTTCTAGACACGCACTTAGTGTGCGTTTTCTCGGACAGCCAAGCAGCTATTAAAGCTCTAGGCTCAATATCGTCGAACTCAGCGACTGTAAATGACTGCCGCAGATCTTAGACCTCTTCCTTATATGGGTCCCAGGCCACAGGGACATCGAGGTAAAATCTCAAGATTGATATGGCCATATCGATCGAAGAAGCGCTCAGCCGAGCTGTATAGGCTCAGCAGATCACAGTGCTCTGCAGTTACTCGAGCCATTACGGGACACTGGCAAATCGGCACTCATGCCTCTAGACTGTCAATCCCTCATAACGACTTCTGCAGGAGTTGTCGCGACGAGGAAGAGGAGGAATCGGTCCCCCACTTCTTCTACCACTGCCCGGCCCTTGGAAATCGTCGTCTTCGTATTCTCGGGGCCGCTTTCCTCACAGACATTTCGGACCTGTCCGAAATCAAACCGGGGACCTTGTCCAGATTCATCCAAGCCTCCGGATGGGACTGCCCTTAATTTGCAACAGCCTGTTTCTGCACGGTTTTTAGGCACTGGGAAGGGGCACACGCCCATGCGGCACCACAACGGACCTTCTACAGGTCCAAGTGAGCTTGGGAGGGTTTCATCACTCCCCCAGGCTACCGCCTGAACCTAACCTAACCTAATAGTCTTGTGACCGATATAAAAGTGTACTGCAAATCTGGTACCAAGATAACATTTTCCAGCGTAACGGATCTATCACCGCACTTTATTTGAACAGTTCCATGCCCTTCAGCAATAAGTCATTTACCGCCGGCTAAAAATACTTTTTGATTATCTTCCGTGAACGACACAAAGCGTTCCTTGTCACAACATAGATGCGCCGTTGCGCCATTGTCTATGCACCATGCATTTAACATCTGGTCATTTGGCTTAGCTAAATTTAGGATTGGTTCATATTTTTCTGGTTCCACTTTGGCATATTCGGTTACGCAAAGCATTGTACCCAATCTTTCCCCGCTTTTACTGTTTGCGCCCTTGTTGTTTGCTCCTTTCTGCTTGCTTTTGACACGGCATTCCGATTTAAAATGCCATCCCTTCTTAAAGTTTTTCTTAAAATTTTTGTTGTCATAACTGACGTGTTGTTCCGCGCTACTTGTAATTTCCTTGCTAATGCTATCTTCCTGCCTATTCGCTTCTTCAGAAATTTTTATTTTTAGCATGCTCAAGCTCGGCAAATCATCTCGCGTCTCAATCGCTACACAAAAACTTTCATACGATTTAGGCAAACCATTTAGCAACACAACTGATAAGATCTTTTCATCAACCTTTATGTTGACCTCTGCTAAAGCCTCGTGTACCACCTGGAATTTCCGCAAATATTCCTGTGCACTTATACCATCCGACATTTTTAACGTCAACAATTGTCCGCTTGGCCTATGCATTTTATTTAGCTTTTGCCATGCCTGTGACGACGATACACAATTTTTAATATTGTTTAGTTGGGTCGATTTAACACAAAGTAAAATTGACGCCAACGCCTTTTGATCCTTTAGTTCAAAAGCTGCACGTTGCTCATTTGTTGCACTTTCACTAAGCTCAATTTTACCACTGACGATTGGCCACAAATCATCCACTCATTTTTGGTACTTATTGTCCCACAGTGCAAAATTTGTAATTGTCGATCGTCTCATGCACAAAGCAACTGCGACGACAATACTGTTGTCCCTGTCTTTCCTTTTTTTATACCCGATACTCAAAATGAGTATTGGGGTATATTAGATTTGTGGTAAAAGTGGATGTGTGTAACGTCCAGAAGGAATCGTTTCCGACCCCATAAAGTATATATATTCTTGATCAGCATCAATAGCCGAGTCGATTGAGCCATGTCTGTCTGTCCGTCTGTCCGTCCGTCCGTCTGTCCGTCTGTCCGTCCCCTTCAGCGCCTAATGCCCAAAGACTATAAGAGCTAGAGCAACGATGTTTTGGATCCAGACTTCTGTGATATGTCACTGCTACAAAAATATTTCAAAACTTTGCCCCGCCCACTTCCGCCCCCACAAAGGGCGAAAATCTGTGGCATCCACAATTTTCAAGATACGATAAAACCAAAAACGCAGAATCGTAGAGAATGACCATATCTTTTAGACTGCAGAATCTGAATTGGATCGTATTACTATTATAGCCAGCATCAAGAAAACAATTTCATTTTTTCTCGCCCTGTCTCTCTCTAACACACAGGTAGCATAGGCGGCTTTGCTTAGAGTAAAACATTAGCGCCTAGATCTCAGAGACTATAAAAGCTAGAGCAACCAAATTTGGTATCCACACTCCTAATATATCAGACCGAGACGAGTTTGTTTCAAAATTTCGCCACACCCCCTTCCGCCCCCGCAAAGAATGCAAATCTGGGGATATTCACAAATCTCAGAGACTATTAACGCTAGAGTAACCAAATTTGGAATCCGCACTTCTCTTAGATCTCACTATAAAACGTGTATCTCAAAATTTCAAAGACGAAAATCTGTTGCATCCACAATATTGCAGATTTGAGAAAACTAAAAACGCAGAATCATAGATAACGACCATATCTATCAGATTGCTGAATCTGGATCAGATCAGATAATTTTTGTAGCCAAAAGGAACAAATCAATTTGCATTGGCTACGCAGCGCCCGACGTCACGCTCAGACTGATTTTCTGTCTCTCTCGCACGCACTCTTTGTCGTGTCGTTTAATATTAGCGGCGTCTGCCGGAGGAGAGCCATACTGACTTAGTATCGGGTATAACTGTAGAGTTGCGGTGTACGCAGCAACTCACAACGTTCCCCCTCGTTTTCGTTTTCTTTTATGTATCCCTCCGAGTTGCTATTCACACACACACACTCACGATTTTCTAAGTCTTGCTATACACACTTTTTGGTATACACACGCAATTGGTGGATGTGTAGAAGTGTGAACAAGTGCGGACGCGTTTCCTTGGTGCCCCCGAGCGGGCAGCCTATAGCTGTGACATCTGCAGGGAAACGTAACCAGATGGGTAACTACAACAACATTGGAGTCCGTACATACCCAGGAGAATGCCTAAGCATAGGAGTTGCCGCATCCACGAGCTCCGGAGGCCCTTGATGCAGAACGATGACCAAGGCCAGGGGTGAGGGGTGAGAATTTTCCTCCCTTAGAAAGCCCTCTGCGCCCCCACTATCTGTGCCTTCTTCTTTCTAGTTGCATTTACAATTGCTGTAACTTAGGGTCGCTCTACCGACTCCACTCTCCCTGCAAATGCACTTGTCATGCCAGCTGATCTAGATATCAGCTGCTTAACAGTGTTAGGCAGCGGAGAAACCCGAAAGGTACCACAGGGAAGCTCCGGAAGAGGGCGAAAGCCCGATCGCCCGCAGCAACCCGACCAACAGATGGCGCCAGCAGACAACCTACAAGGTGGAAATCCACCCGCGCGGAGCAATCCCGCGGAAGGGGCACGGATTCTGGAGGCCACAAGAAGCAATTCCCCCAACCTTGCTACGCCGGTGGCACACTTGGCCGGCGAAGCAAGTATGACTTCAAGCATCGAAGCAACGGCTTTCCAAAAAGCCTCGAAAGTGGCAAGAACACCGCCACAGCAGCCAGCAGCCCCAGCCCTGCACATGAGCAGAGCAAAATACACGGCGTTGCCAGCGGGCTGTCACAGGACGGCAGCAGAGATGCCGACACCCCAAAGAGGCAGCGTGACCCCCCTACCCCATCGAGTAGCGGAAGGAAAACGCCGCCCAAGAGAAGCAGGACCAGCGTGCAGGACATTGACGAGATTGGCGCAATTCTGGACGATCTCTTGTACCAGATGAACGAGAAGGGACAGAGGTCAATTAACATGGCCATCAAAAGGATGATGGCGCGCATGAAGGAGCTGCAACTGGAGGTAAGGTCTCAGCTGAAGGCGCCAGCGGAAGGAAAGGTAGCGATGGGTGAATGTCAATGCCACTGCCACACCGCAGAACCCACCCCCAGGCTAGTTAACCCCCACCCAGGCGATGCGAAGACCACATCGACAAAGGACACGCAGAGTACGCCAGGAGTTCACAGGAAGGGGACAACACCCAGTATGAAGGAGGAAAACGCAAGCCGACGACCAGCACGCAAAACACTGACCCCGCGCAGAAGTGGAACGAGGTCAGAGGGCGACGGGCGAAGCGCAAGCCGACAGCCCGGCCGGACACGGTACTGGTGAAGTGCACCGAGGGAAAGTCATATGCCGACATCCTGAAGGTGGTGAAGGCAGCTCAATTTCGGAACCTTAGGCGGACAAACTGGGCTCCGTACTCAGACCACCTCTGTCGTGTTCTCCCTGAGACTCCACCTGAGGAGGAGATTCCAGGGAAGCCACGACTCATCTTGTTAAACTATTTACCGACGCCTGCAATGAGGCGCTCGATAAATCCTGCCCCTCTAGCAAGAGCAGAGGCCGGAAGAAACCTGAATGGTGGAATCCGAAACTGAGGGAACTCCGGAAAGCCTCCCGGAGACTCTTCAATAAAGCTAAGGCTAAAAACGCTGAGCAGAACTGGGCCGATTACAAGGCCAGTCTGTCAGTTTACAATAAAGAACTGAGGAAAGCCAAACGCGCCTCATGGCGTAAGTTCTGTAGCGAACGTCCAGCAATGAGTCGTTAAATCTTCTCCTTAACACCCTGCCCAACTGATTCACGCTGGACAAAAAGCCACTAATTGGCTCAAAAGGATATACGAGGGAATCTTCTCCCATGGATATATCCCGGAAACCTGGCTTCATACCAAAGTCGCCTTCATCCCCAAGGCAGGCAAGCCCTCGCACACTGCCCCCAAAGATTTCAGACCCATAAGTCTATCGTCCTTCCTTCTGAAGACGATGGAACGGCTTTTGGGGATGCATCTCACGGTAAATATTCCGCCTAGTCTATTCTCAGACTCCCAGCATGCCTATCGGAAAGGAAGATCCACCGAAACGGCCCTACACACGATCACACGCCATTGAAGGCGCCTTTAATAACATCCTCCCGACCGCCATCACGGGTGCAATGACGGACCTGGGTGTTGACTCCCGGACGGTGAGCCTGATCGATCAGATGCTACAATGCAGGACGGTTGAGGCATCACTGGGGACGTCAACGTCCACCAGATTTGTCAGTAGAGGCACCCCGCAGGGCGGAGTCCTCTCGCCCCTCCTATGGAACGTGGCAGTGAACTGCAACAAAAAAACTTTCATACGATTTAGGCAAACCATTTAGCAACACAACTGATAAGATCTTTTCATCAACCTATATGTTGACCTCTGCTAAAGCCTCGTGTACCACCTGGAATTTCCGCAAATATTCCTGTGCACTTATACCATCCGACATTTTTAACGTCAACAATTGTTTAATTAAAAGCATCCTTTAGTTCAAAAGCTGCACGTTGTTCATTTGTTGCACTTTCACTAAGCTCAATTTTACCACTGACGATTGGCCACAAATCATCCACTCATTTTTGGTACTTATTGTCTCACAGTGCAAAATTTGTAACTGTCGATCGTCTCATGCACAAAGCAACTACGACGACAATACTGTTGTCCCTGTCTTTCCTTTTTTTTTCGTTTTCTTTTATGTATCCCTCCGAGTTGCTATTCACACACACACACTCACGATTTTCTAAGTCTTGCTATACACACTTTTTGGTATACACACGCAATTGGTGGATGTGTAGAAGTGTGAACAAGTGCGGACGCGTTTCCTTGGTGCCCCCGAGCGGGCAGCCTATAGCTGTGACATCTGCAGGGAAACGTAACCAGATGGGTAACTACAACAACATTGGAGTCCGTACATACCCAGGAGAATGCCTAAGCATAGGAGTTGCCGCATCCACGAGCTCCGGAGGCCCTTGATGCAGAACGATGACCAAGGCCAGGGGTGAGGGGTGAGAATTTTCCTCCCTTAGAAAGCCCTCTGCGCCCCCACTATCTGTGCCTTCTTCTTTCTTGTTGCATTTACAATTGCTGTAACTTAGGGTCGCTCTACCGACTCCACTCTCCCTGCAAATGCACTTGTCATGCCAGCTGATCTAAATATCAGCTGCTTAACAGTGTTAGGCAGCGGAGAAACCCGAAAGGTACCACAGGGAAGCTCCGGAAGAGGGCGAAAGCCCGATCGCCCGCAGCAACCCGACCAACAGATGGCGCCAGCAGACAACCCACAAGGTGGAAATCCACCCGCGCGGAGCAATCCCGCGGAAGGGGCACGGATTCTGGAGGCCCCAAGAAGCATTTCCCCCAACCTTGCTACGCCGGTGGCACACTTGGCCGGCGAAGCAAGTATGACTTCAAGCATCGAAGCAACGGCTTTCCAAAAAGCCTCGAAAGTGGCAAGAACACCGCCACAGCAGCCAGCAGCCCCAGCCCTGCACATGAGCAGAGCAAAATACACGGCGTTGCCAGCGGGCTGTCACAGGACGGCAGCAGAGATGCCGACACCCCAAAGAGGCAGCGTGACCCCCCTACCCCATCGAGTAGCGGAAGGAAAACGCCGCCCAAGAGAAGCAGGACCAGCGTGCAGGACATTGACGAGATTGGCGCAATTCTGGACGATCTCTTGTACCAGATGAACGAGAAGGGACAGAGGTCAATTAACATGGCCATCAAAAGGATGATGGCGCGCATGAAGGAGCTGCTACTGGAGGTAAGGTCCATGCTGAAGGCGCCAGCGGAAGGAAAGGTAGCGATGGGTGAATGTCAATGCCACTTCCACACCGCAGAACCCACCCCCAGGCTAGTTAACCCCCACCCAGGCGATGCGAAGACCGCATCGACAAAGGACACGCAGACGACGCCAGGAGTTCACAGGAAGGGGACAACACCCAGTATGAAGGAGGAAAACGCAAGCCGACGACCAGCACGCAAAACACTGACCCCGCGCAGAAGTGGAACGAGGTCAGAGGGCGACGGGCGAAGCGCAAGCCGACAGCCCGGCCGGACGCGGTACTGGTGAAGTGCACCGAGGGAAAGTCATATGCCGACATCCTGAAGGTGGTGAAGGCAGCTCAATTTCGGAACCTTAGGCGGACAAACTGGGCTCCGTACACAGACCACCTCTGTCGTGTTCTCCCTGAGACTCCACCTGAGGAGGAGATTCCAGGGAAGCCACGACTCATCTTGTTAAACTATTGACCGACGCCTGCAATGAGGCGCTCGATAAATCTTGCCCCTCTAGCAAGAGCAGAGGCCGGAAGAAACCTGAATGGTGGAATCCGAAACTGAGGGAACTCCGGAAAGCCTCCCGGAGACTCTTGAATAAAGCTAAGGCTAAAAACGCTGAGCAGAACTGGGCCGATTACAAGGCCAGTCTGTCAGTTTACAATAAAGAACTGAGGAAAGCCAAACGCGCCTCATGGCGTAAGTTCTGTAGCGAACGTCCAGCAATGAGTCGTTAAATCTTCTCCTTAACACCCTGCCCAACTGATTCACGCTGGACAAAAAGCCACTAATTGGCTCAAAAGGATATACGAGGGAATCTTCTCCCATGGATATATCCCGGAAACCTGGCTTCATACCAAAGTCGCCTTCATCCCCAAGGCAGGCAAGCCCTCGCACACTGCCCCCAAAGATTTCAGACCCATAAGTCTATCGTCCTTCCTTCTGAAGACGATGGAACGGCTTTTGGGGATGCATCTCACGGTAAATATTCCGCCTAGTCTATTCTCAGACTCCCAGCATGCCTATCGGAAAGGAAGATCCACCGAAACGGCCCTACACACGATCACACGCCATTGAAGGCGCCTTTAATAACATCCTCCCGACCGCCATCACGGGTGCAATGACGGACCTGGGTGTTGACTCCCGGACGGTGAGCCTGATCGATCAAATGCTACAATGCAGGACGGTTGAGGCATCACTGGGGACGTCAAGGTCCACCAGATTTGTCAGTAGAGGCACCCCGCAGGGCGGAGTCCTCTCGCCCCTCCTATGGAACGTGGCAGTGAACTGCAACAAAAAAACTTTCATACGATTTAGGCAAACCATTTAGCAACACAACTGATAAGATCTTTTCATCAACCTTTATGTTGACCTCGTCGATGTCTATGACCTATGTCGATCGTCTCATGCACAAAGCAACTACGATGACAATACTGTTGTCCCTGTCTTTCCTTTTTTTTTCGTTTTCTTTTATGTATCCCTCCGAGTTGCTATTCACACACACACACTCACGATTTTCTAAGTCTTGCTATACACACTTTTTGGTATACACACGCAATTGGTGGATGTGTAGAAGTGTGAACAAGTGCGGACGCGTTTCCTTGGTGCTCCCGGGCGGGCGGCCTATAGCTGTGACATCTGCAGGGAAACGAAACCAGATGGGTAACTACAACAACATTGGAGTCCGTACATACCCAGGAGAATGCCTAAGCATAGGAGTTGCCGCATCCACGAGCTCCGGAGGCCCTTGATGCAGAACGATGACCAAGGCCAGGGGTGAGGGGTGAGAATTTTCCTCCCTGAGAAAACCCTCTGCGCCCCCACTATCTGTGCCTTCTTCTTTCTTGTTGCATTTACAATTGCTATAACTTAGGGTCGCTCTGCGGACTCCACTCTCCCTGCAAATGCACTTGTCATGCCAGCTGATCTAGATATCAGCTGCTTAACAGTGTTAGGCAGCGGAGAAACCCGAAAGGTACCAGAGGGAAGCTCCGGAAGAGGGCGAAAGCCCGATCGCCCGCAGCAACCCGACCAACAGATGGCGCCAGCAGACAACCCACAAGGTGGAAATCCACCCGCGCGGAGCAATCCCGCGGAAGGGGCACGGATTCTGGAGGCCCCAAGAAGCATTTCCCCCAACCTTGCTACGCCGGTGGCACACTTGGCCGGTGAAGCAAGTATGACTACAAGCATCGAAGCAACGGCTTTCCAAAAAGCCTCGAAAGTGGCAAGAACACCGCCACAGCAGCCAGCAGCCCCAGCCCTGCACATGAGCAGAGCAAAATACACGGCGTTGAAAGCTGGCTGTCACAGGACGGCAGCAGAGATGCCGACGCCCCAAAGAGGCAGCGTTACCCCCCTACCCCATCGAGTAGCGGAAGGCAAACGCCGCCCAAGAGAAGCAGGACCAGCGTGCAGGACATTGACGAGATTGGCGCAATTCTGGACGATCTCTTGTACCAGATGAACGAGAAGGGACAGAGGTCAATTAACATGGCCATCATAAGGATGATGGCGCGCATGAAGGAGCTGCTACTGGAGGTAAGGTCCCAGCTGAAGGCGCCAGCGGAAGGAAAGGTAGCGATGGGTGAATGTCAATGCCACTGCCACACCGCAGAACCCACCCCCAGGCTAGTTAACCCCCACCCAGGCGATGCGAAGACCACATCGACAAAGGACACGCAGACGACGCCAGGAGTTCACAGGAAGGGGACAACACCCAGTATGAAGGAGGAAAACGCACGCCGTAAGCCCCGGACAGCGCAAAACAACGGTGCCAACCGGCAAGATGCGACAAAGAAGCCGACGACCAGCACGCAAAACACTGACCCCGCGCAGAAGTGGAACGAGGTCAGAGGGCGACGGGCGAAGCGCAAGCCGACAGCCCGGCCGGACGCGGTACTGGTGAAGTGCACCGAGGGAAAGTCATATGCCGACATCCTGAATGTGGTGAAGGCAGCGCCAACGCTGCTGGCCCTGAAGAGCAAGGTCCAGGCCATAAGGAAGACTGCCTCGGGCGAGCTGCTCCGAGATGCGAGATGGCAGCCTTAAAGGCCATTTAGGAGACTGTCGCGGTCGAAGTGCTAGACATAGATGAGCTCACGACAGGCGATGAGGTATTGGAAGCAATTACAGCAGCGACCGACCTGGACTTGACCCAAGCAACAAAGCCGAGGATGCGGAAAGCGTATGGTGCCACGCAGGTGGCTACACTAAACCTCCAGCCCGCCCTTGCACAGAAGCTCCTGGAGCTTGGCAAGGTGCGAATCGGCTGGGTGGTGTGCCGCATGCTACGACGGATCGCGCCAACACGCTGCTTCAAGTGTATGGCCTATGGCCAGACGGCAGCGAGATGCAGAAGCCAACGCACAGTGGCGAAGGATACCTGCTTCAGGTGTGGCGGAGAGGGGCATGTACAAAACAAATGCACCAACCCCCCAAAGTGCCTACTGTGCGTGGGCAACAACGGAGACGCTCGCTCAACAGCCCACTCGGTCCTCAGCCGCAGCTGTCCCGAGTATAAGAAAGCCCTTTCCCAGCTGCTAGATGGTTAAGCTACTTCAGCTGAACCTCAACCACTGCCAAGCAGCCCAGGACTTGCTAACGCAAACGGTGCTGGAGCAGCAGATCGATGTAGCGCTCCTCAGTGAGCCCTATTAGGAAAGAAGCGAAGCGATCTGGCATCAAAGCACAGACGGCGGTGCGGCAATCTGGAGCTGTGGCCCCCAACCAGGCCAGCTCACACATAAAGCGGCTAAGGTGGGTTATGTGAGAGCCAAACATAATGCCACGTACCTATATAGCTGCTACATAGCCCCCCGATTCACACAGAGCGAATACGAGGCGGTCATCAGGGACATAGCCAACGACGCCAAGGACAGATCCCCGGTCATGGTTAGGTTAGGTTCAGGCGGTAGCCTGGGGGAGTGATGAAACCCTCCCAAGCTCACTTGGACCTGTAGAAGGTCCGTTGTGGTGCCGAATGGGCGTGTGCCCCTTCCCAGTGCCTAAAAACCGTGGAGAAACAGGCTGTTGCAAATTAAGGGCAGTCCCATCCGGAGGCTTGGATGAATCTGGACAAGGTCCCCGGTTTGATTTCGGACAGGTCCGAAATGTCTGTGAGGAAAGCAGCCCCGAGAAAACGAAGACGACGATTTCCAAGGGCCGGGCAGTGGCAGAAGAAGTGGGGGACCGATTCCTCCTCTTCCTTATGAGGGATTGACAGTCTAGAGGCATGAGTGCCAATCTGCCAGTGTCCCGTAATGGCTCGAGTAACTGCAGAGCCTATACAGCTCGGCTGAGCGCTTCTTCGATCGATATGGCCATATCAATCTTGAGATTTTACAGGAAACTGTTTGCTGCCATCTCCTATTGGCATTTTGCTCGAACAATTCGTGCGTGAGGAGCCTGCACGTAGCCAGAGGCATCGCTACCTGCTCCCTCTCCATAAGGAGAGGAATTCTAGTACCCTGCCTTGCTAGCTCGTCGGCGGCGTCGTTCCCCTCGATGTCCCTGTGGCCTGGGACCCATATAAGGAAGAGGTCTAACTGCTCTGTCGCTGAGTTCGACGATATTGAGCCTAGAGCTTTAATAGCTGCTTGGCTGTCCGAGAAAACGCACACTAAGTGCGTGTCTAGAAGTAGTTTGGAGACGATGGAAATGGCCTCCTTGATGGCTACCACCTCCGCTTGGAACACACTGCAGTGGTCCGGGAGCCTGAAGCAATGACTGATGTGCAGCTCGCTGCAGTAGACTCCGCCTCCCACGTCTAACTTTGAGCCATCAGTGTAGAAGTGCACCGCATTTGCGGGTCCTGGCTCGCCCATCTCCCAGTCCTCCCTAAGTGGGATTGATACCTGGAAAGGCGTCGAGAGGTGATCACTAGGGACACAATAATCTGTCCTCTCTGGTAATTGCGGGTGTCTCGTCAGGATTCCAGGATTGCCACTTTCTTTCCCATGAGATCTATGGGGAGAAAGTCCAGTACAGTATCCAGGGCTTCCCCTGGAGTAGTGCGTAGCCCGCCAGTTATGCATAGCTCTGCCATGCGTTGAACTCTGCTGAGTTTATTGAGGCATGTCCTTTTGTCTAAGGCTGGCCACCATACTACCGCTCCATAGAGCATGATCGGTCGTATGATGGTGGTGTAAAGCCACCGAACTATATAGGGGGTCATTCCCCATCTTAGTCCGATGGCTTTCCTGCAAGTATAGAGGGCTACTGTGGCCTTCTTTACTCTATCCTCTATGCTCAATTTCCAAATCAGTACCGGAACTTTGTACTTCCTAGTGAAGAGCACCAGTTCCGTTTTAGACGGGTTGACGCCTAGACCGCATTTGTCTGCCCATTTTGACATCTTCATGAGAGTGCTTGTCAGGCACTCACACAGCGTCTCCGGGAGTTTACCCGAGAATGCTATAGCAAAATCGTCCGCATACGCCACCACGCGGCAGCCACCCCCCTCTATCTCCCGCAGCAGTTCGTTCACTGCCACGTTCCATAGGAGGGGCGAGAGGACTCCGCCCTGCGGTGTGTCTCTACTGACAAATCTGGTGGACGTTGACGTCCCCAGTGATGCCTCAACCGTCGTGCATTGTAGCATCTGATCGATCAGGCTCACCGTCCGGGAGTCAACCCCCAGGTTCGTCAGTGCACCCGTGATGGCGGTCGGGAGGATGTTATTAAAGGCGCCTTCTATGTCGAGGAAGGCTACCAAGGTGTACTCCTTACAGTTTAGGGACGTTTCTATGATCGATGTGATCGTGTGTAGGGCCGTTTCGGTGGATCTTCCTTTCCGATAGGCATGCTGGGAGTCTGAGAATAACTAGGCGGAATATTTACCGTGAGATGCATCCCCAAAAGCCGTTCCATCGTCTTCAGAAGGAAGGACGATAGACTTATGGGTCTGAAATCTTTGGGGGCAGTGTGCGAGGGCTTGCCTGCCTTGGGGATGAAGGCGACTTTGGTATGAAGCCAGGTTTCCGGGATATATCCATGGGAGAAGATTCCCTCGTATATCCTTTTGAGCCAATTAGTGGCTTTTTGTCCAGCGTGAATCAGTTGGGCAGGGTGTTAAGGAGAAGATTTAACGACTCATTGCTGGACGTTCGCTACAGAACTTACGCCATGAGGCGCGTTTGGCTTTCCTCAGTTCTTTATTGTAAACTGACAGACTGGCCTTGTAATCGGCCCAGTTCTGCTCAGCGTTTTTAGCCTTAGCTTTATTGAAGAGTCTCCGGGAGGCTTTCCGGAGTTCCCTCAGTTTCGGATTCCACCATTCAGGTTTCTTCCGGCCTCTGCTCTTGCTAGAGGGGCAGGATTTATCGAGCGCCTCATTGCAGGCGTCGGTAAATAGTTTAACAAGATGAGTCGTGGCTTCCCTGGAGATCTCCTCCTCAGGTGGAGTCTCAGGGAGAACACGACAGAGGTGGTCTGAGTACCGAGCCCAGTTTGTCCGCCTAAGGTTCCGAAATTAAGCTGGTCTCGGTAGTGAAAAAGAGAATACGGTTTCCACGTACCTGTGGTCCGAGAAGGAGTGCTCTTCCAGGACCCTCCAGGATACGATGTTCCCGTGTAACTCATGAGAGGCAAGTGTGAGGTCCAGGACCTCCTTGCGGTTTTTAATAATGAAGGTGGGATCACTCCCCCTATTTAAAAGGACCATCTGAGTGGTCAGTAAATAGTTGAAAAGGTACTCACCCCTTTTGTTGGTGTCAGTGCTTCTCCACTGGCAGTGGTGTGCGTCGCACCCTACGATTAGGCCGGTGTCCTTGGCCTCGCAGTCTGTGATTAGCGCCCTGAGCGCCTGTGGAGGGGGGTTGGTCTGGTTGGTCGTGACCCATGTACGTGGAGCAGATTCTCAGTGAGCACCCCTGGCCTTCGAGGCTCACTACTGTTTGGTCTTCATTGCTGAAATTTGGGAGCAAAAATAATCATAATATCAGTGACATTCCTGAGGTTCACCTCCACCATTGTCCTGTCATGGTCGCTCTCCGAAGAGTCCAACTCCTCCCCGACCCCGATGTGCTTGAGATCCCTAGTGAGATCGCTCACGTCTGACACGTAACCGTCTAGGATGTCATCCGAAACCACTGATGCCACGTCTGACACCGCAGGCTTGATTTCCATGCTAGGGATCTCCGGGGCTCCAGGTCTGGCTCGACCGTCGGTTGCATGCCCTTAGAGTCGGACTTATACGGTACTACGACTACCTTCTTGTAGCCGTAGTCCACAGCGCCCTCCGTGTCGTGGAGAAGTCTGACCGACTCCTCGTTCAGGACGAGGATGATTTGGCGCCTCTGCCCGTTGCTTTCCTCTACCTTGGGCACCTTCCAATCGGCTGTGGGAAGGTGGGGGTTGCAGACCTGCAGAATACGGAGAATCTTATCCGGCTCTGCAGGCTTCGCCGAGACCCACGCTCTGGCCCTCGGCTTGCTGGGGATGTCCTCCCACTTCACGACCTCCAGCTGGGCTCATGAGAGGGCCGCCGAGCGAGCATCTTGGCAGGCGATGGCTTTCACCCTGCCTTGGTGCCACCCGGCGTCCTCACACTTGGGCGGTGGTCCTCCATTCTCCTCCAACTCCTGGAGGAAACGGTCTTGGAGCTCGTTTTCCACGAGGTGCCACTTATCCCTAGGGATCTGCCCGTCTTTAGAGCCTCTGTCTAGGACTCCAATCAGGGTTTTTCCCCTCGCCACCTCGGCAAACGAGCGGTTGCTCAGTGTCTTCGTCCTCTTGGCCTGTTGGACTTGTGTGGCGGTGTCCCCCGCCGAGCGTTGCCGCTTGCTTGGGGCCTTGGCTGTGGCCTTGCCAGCTTTGGCTGGCTGGTAGTCGGGCAGGACTGTCTTGGCCCATCGCCGCGATTCGATTCCCTGGGCAGACGCCAGGATCACCGGGTCGTCGTTGCCCAGGATGAAGGCCGCACGTCTTTTGTCCTGGAACTTGAGCCTATCTTTCGATGCAGAGGCGCCGCCTGCCGGGGTTGTCAAGGGGTTCCCGGTCCCAAGGGGTCCGCCAGCCGCGATATTGCTCTGCATGGTTGCCCCCCCGGTAACCGGTCGCCCTTGGGGCCCCCCGACGTGGATTGGCCCGATTGTCTTTTCGGTCCTCTCCTCACAGCGCCTGCTGCCTCGAGACGGTGGACCGACTTAGTCTCCTTCCCCGTCTTTTTGGGCACTGGTATCCCAGATGCGTTTGTAGAGGGATGGTCTTTTCCCTCCGGCACATTAGGAGGAGTGCCGTGCTCCTTTGCGGTGTTTCTTGTTTTAATATTTAAATTTGGCATATTTGATCCCACGAGTAGGCGGGAAGGAGTTAGTCGCCCGGGGCATAGACCGCGTGCCCCGGGAAGCCTTATTAAAACTGGAGATCGGCAGGTATCCAGAGTCCGCATATAAGCGACCGAGCACCCCCTCGGCCATGCATCCCTCGGCATATGACAGTGTCACCTTGGATTGGGGTTATTTCACTGAGAGTTTTCTTCTCTCCGCCCGACTACAATTAGCCAGCATCCTGGCAGAGACATGACCGTACCAGGACCTGTTTCCAGCCGCACTCACGGGGAGAGTATAGTCGCACTTCCGCCGGTGTGTACAGTTACGGAGGGTGCCGGTTGGCTCGTGCCCACCTGTATCCCCGGTTATAATAGCGGGCGATTTCAACGCCTGGGCTACGACCTGGGGCAGTGCCAGGAACACGCCCCGAGGGACAGCGCTATTCGAGGAATTTGCGAGCCTGAACGTCTGTCTCCTGAACGCAGGAAGCACCCCGACATACAGCAAAGCAGGCCGAGTGTCTATCATAGCCCTCACCTTTGCAAGCCCGGAGATCGCTCGCCACGCAAAGTGGCAAGTCCTGAGCACGTACACGCACAGCGACCACCTGGCTGTGATGACGGACACAGCCGCCATCGGGAATGCAACAAGGGGGCAACGAGCGCAATTGACTGGCTACAAAGAAGCAACGCTGGATACAGACGCGCTTCTAACAGCAGCAGAGAACCTAGCTGCCGCCGGGGACGCGGAAACAAGCGCGAGATCCATCTCCAGGACCGTCGTAGCGGCATGTGATGCAGCTATGCAGCGAAGGAAGCTAGGAGGAAGTAGACACCGCCCAGAACCATGGTGGAACGAGCACATCGCCCAAGCAAGGAGGGAGTGCTGCGCAGCGCGACGCGCGTACCAGCGATCCAGAGGTACACCACAGTTTGGGATCAAAGGGGCGGCATTCAAGGCAAACCGGAGAGCCCTTAGAGACTCCATTAGAAGCAGCAAGGCCAAATGCTTCCAGCAGCTCTGTGAGGCGGCAGATGCAGAACCCTTCGGAGGGGCATACAAGTTGGTCGTGGGAAAGCAATGTAGGCAACCCACCCCCGCGGCCCTGAAATGCTTGGTCAGTGCCCATCACACGGATGTACAACCAGTGCATCTAGGAGCGGTACGTACCACTAGCATGGAAACGCCAGAGACTTGCGCTGGTACCCAAGCCAGGCAAGGACCTAAGCGACCCATCGGCATACCGACCACTATGCATGCTAGATGGTGTGGGTAAGATCTTCGAGAGGCTGGTATGCAACCGACTCGAGGCCGAGCTGACGCAACGGAATGGCCTCTCCAGTTCGGATTCAGGAAGCAGAGGAGCACCACCGACGCCATCCAGATGGTCACGAGCTTGACCACCTCTGGGTGCTTGGTCAGTGCCCACCCAGAGGTATTCACACGGATGTACAACCAGTGCATCCAGGAGCGGTACGTACCACTAGCATGGAAACGCCAGAGACTTGCCCTGGTACCCAAGCCAGGCAAGGACCTAAGCGACCCATCGGCATACCGACCACTATGCATGCTATGCATGCTAGATGGTGTGGGTAAGATCTTCGAGAGGCTGGTATGCAACCGACTCGAGGCCGAGCTGACGCAACGGAATGGCCTCTCCAGTTCGGATTCAGGAAGCAGAGGAGCACCATCGACGCCATCCAGATGGTCACGAGCTTGGCCAGAGAAGCCATTGCAGGAACGCGATGGGCAGGAGGCTCAAAGGAATACTGCCTAATGTGCACGCTAGACGTGCGGAACGCCTTCAGCTCGGCCAGCTGGAAGAGCATCCTCGAACAACTGGCGAGGAGAGGCACACCCCAATACCTGATCCGGACGCTCCGAAGTTATTTCACGGGCCGCGTATTGCTGTATGACACGGAAGATGGAGCGAAGCAGCACATAATCACCGGTGGCGTTCCACAGGGTTCGGTCCTAGGGCCGATCCTGTGGAAAGCGATGTACGACGACATCCTGCGTCTGGAACTACCGGAAGGCTGCACGCTAGTGGGCTTTGCGGACGACATCGCGCTAGTGACGGTAGCAAAGCACATCAGCGGAGCAGAGCAGAGATGCAACGCAGCAGTGGGAAAAATAACATCATGGCTCACTGCGAACGGACTGTCTCTAGCGGAGAAGAAAATGGAGGCTGTGCTCATAAGTAGCAGGAAGGTGGTCGAACAGGCGTGCGTGATGTAGCACTGCCATCAGGACCAAGCCCGCCCTAAAATACTTAGGGGTAGTAGTCGACCAGCGACTTACATTCAAGGCGCACCTGGAGTACGTAAGCGCGAAGGCAGCCACAGCAACAGCGGCCATCAGTAGGATGATGGCCAACACTGGAGGGCCAAGACAACGCAGCAGACAGTTCATCGCCGGAGTGGTCACCTCCATAATCCTATATGGATCGGTTGTGTGGGCACTAGCAATGAGGGTGCCGTCATACAGCAGGGACAGCAGAGGCGCATACAGCCGCTGCGCCCTCAGGGTTGCATGCTGCTTCCGGACGGTGTCAGAGGACGCCGCACCAGTGGTGGCAGGCATGGTCCCGCTGGACCTCCTGGCGGACGAGCGGCATGACAGTCGGTAGCGAACGCCGCGAGGGCACTATAGCACGCTGGCAACGGCGGCGGAAGAGAGGTCAGATTGACCACTACCTCGGCCAACTGCTAACGGGGCATGTCTGCTTCAAGCAATACCTATACCGCTTTAAGCACGCCGATGACCCGTACTGCAGCTACTGCGGGCCAGGAGTAGATGAAGACGCGGAGGACGTCTTCTTTTCCTGTCCCCGCTTTCGTCGGGAACGAGAGATGATAGGAGAGGCGAGCACAGGAGTAAGCGCAGACACCCTCACCGAGCGGATGGTGGCCGACGAGCAGACGTGGCACGCGTTTGCCAATATGGCAGCAAGCGTCATAAGGGAGCTGCGTAGGCTGGAGCGATGCCGAACCAACTAGAGCCATAGAAGATACCAAGCTCCGCACCGCAAAGTAATGCCTAGCGGCAGTCCCGCAGGAGCGGACCTACCCACAACATTCCCATTCCAACAACCCATTGTTTTCCCAATAAACAAAAAAAAAACACACGCAATTTTATACGGCTTGGTATACACACTTTTTGGTATACACACTTGAGTCTCCGTTCGCTTTTGTGTTTTCTGAACCGTGGGGACTTTTTATACCCGATACTCAAAATGAGTATTGGGGTATATTAGATTTGTGGTGAAAATGGATGTGTGTAACGTCCAGAAGGAATCGTTTCCGACCCCATAAAGTATACATATTCTTGATCAGCATAAATAGCCGAGTCGATTGAGCCATGTCTGTCTGTCCGTCCGTCCCTATTAGCGCCTAGTGACTATAAGAGCTAGAGCAACGATGTTTTGGATCCAGACTTCTGTGATATGTCACTGCTACAAAAATATTTCAAAGCTTCGCCCCGCCCACTTCCGCCCCCACAAAGGACGAAAATCTGTGGCATCCACAATTTTAAAGATATGAGAAAACCAAAAACGGCGAAATGTAGAGAATGACCATATTTTTTAGACTGCAGAAACTGAATTGGATCGTATTATTATTATAGCCAGCATCAAGAAAACAATTTAATTTTTTCTCGCCCTGTCACTCTTTGCTTAGAGTAAAACATTAGCGCGTAGATCTCAGAGACTATAAAAGCTAGAGCAACCAAATTTGGTATCCACACTCCTAATATATCGGACCGAGACGAGTTTGTTTCAAAATTTCGCCGCACCCCCTTCCGCCCCCGCAAAGGATGCAAATCTGGGGATATTCATAAATCTCAGAGACTATTAATGCTAGATTAACCAAATTTAGTATCCGCACTCCTGTTAGATCTCGCTATCAAACGTATATCTCAAAATTTTGCCTTACCCCCTTCCGACCCCCCAAAGGACGAAAATCTGTTGCATCCACAATATTGCAGATTCGAGAAAACTAGAAACGCAGAATCATAGATAACGACCATATCTATCAGATTGCTGAATCTGGATCAGATCAGATCATTTTTATAGCCAAAGGGAACAAATCAATTTACAGAGCCCGACGTCACGCAGAGACTGATTTTCTGTCTCTCTCGCACGCACTCTTTGTCGTGTCGATTAATATTAGCGGCGTCTGCCGGAGGAGAGCCATACTGACTACGTATCGCGCAGTTCCCTCATAATGGTCGCCGCGAAGTAGCTCGTCGCCTCCCAGTTTTCCGGGGACAGGAGCATGCACGGCGCCAAGCTCTGCTTGACTACGGCTCCACCCAGCGCTTCTTCTAGCCTCTGGCGCTGCGCTGCAAAACTGCCACACGAAAATATCGCATGCTCGGCATCCTCCTCCACGTAGTGCCCGCACCAAGAGCATTCTGCGGAGTCCGCGTGCCCGAAGCGATGAAGGTAGCTTCGGAAGCAGCCGTGACCACTGAGGAGCTGAGTCAGGTAAAAGTTGACCTGCCCGTGCTTCCTGTTTACGGGATAAGCTGGTGGGTCCAACGCCCCTTAGTGGTTGTGTCCCAGCGCTGTTGCCACCTTCTGAGACTCTCCTGTCTGCACGCCATGCATACCTGCCTTTTCGCCGCAGCGTCCATTCCTCTGCCATGTGTTTCCTGGTAGTATGTGGACCGTTCCTCCGCCAGGTATTCCAGGGGTGCTATGCCCGCGATCACGTGTGCTGCCTCGTCCGAGACCGTTCGGAAGGCACTGGTGATCCGAATCGAAGAGAGGCGGTTCGTGGCTGCCAGACCCCGTGCGTAGCTCACTGTTCGAAGGGCCTTTGCCCAGATTGGCGCCGCATATAGCATCACCGATCTCGTGACACTCGTTAGCAGTTGTCGCCGCCATTGCTGCCCATGTAGGCCAAGTGCTCCCGAAAGCAGAGACGTGTGTCCACCAGGACACCAAGGTATTTGATAGCGCGCTTAGACGAAACCAGGGTACCTGCCACTGAGATGTTGGCCGTCTCGACTTTCTTCCGGCTGGATACCAGCACTGCCTCTGTTTTGTGGGGTGCGAGTTCGAGCCCGCCCAGGTCCAGCCACTGTTGAATGCGCGCTATCGTCTGGTTGCAGGTCGTTTCTACGACGGACAGGTCTTTTGCCACCACTAGGACAGCCACATCGTCTGCAAAACCCACCATGTGTACTCCGTGGGGGAGGCTGAGTCGCAAGATGCCGTCATACATTGCGTTCCACAGAGTGGGGCCAAGCACTGAACCCTGCGGGACGCCTGCCGATACCTCGTATTCCTCCGTGCCAGCCTGCGTGTCGTACAAAAGCAGCCTTCTCTCAAAGTAGCTTTGTACCATCCGCTGCAGGTACCTGGGTGTGTCGAAACTCTCCAGCGCCCTTAGGATGCAGCTCCACCTCGCCGTGTTGAACGCGTTCTTAATGTCTAGAGTGACTACTAGGCAATACTCTTTCCCGCCGCCTTTCCACCGAGTGCCGGCAATTGCACCGGAGGCAATGTCCACCACCTTACGAACGGCGTCTATCGTGAATCGGGCCTTGCGAAAGCCGTATTGGTGCGGTGAGAGGTCGCCAGCCTCCGCGATGGAGCGTTCCAGTCGCGCGCAAACCACCTTCTCAAGCAGTTTACCCGCGGTGTCGATCAGGCAGATAGGCCTATACGACGACGCTGTCCCCGGCGGCTTGCCTGGCTTGGGAATAAGCACTAGCTTCTGTATTTTCCACCTCACAGGGAACACTCCTTCACGAAGGCACTGATTTAGCAGCTTCGCAAAGAGGTCCGGACGCGAGGAGAGGGCGAGCAAGAGGGCTATATTCGGGATAGAGTCCGGCCCAGGAGCCTTGTTCGGGCTGATGCTCCTGGCTGCGCGTTCGACTTCCTCGAGTGACACCTCCTCGATGTGTGCCTGCCTGTGCGGTTGCAGTGTGAGGCAACGGACATCCCCGATGTGGTCAGCCCTATGCGGAAAGAGTTCCTCCACGATGGATCTTGTCGTGTCGGAGTCCGATGGGGGTGCCTGCCTCTTGGCGCAAAGTTTGTTCGTCACCAACTTGTACGCCCTTCCCCATGGGTCCTGCTCCGCAGAGTCGCATAGCTTGAGAAAGCACTGGCGCTTGCTATCCCTAATGGCCGCCTTGAGGGCCCTTCTGCAGTCCCTAAACGTGGATTGCCATTGCGGAAAGGCAGTGCTTCCGCGCGAGCGCTGGTAGCGGCGTCCAGCTTGGTTGCATTCCCGGCGTAGCGCGGCAATGTCTTCATTCCACCAGAACACAGGTTGGTGGTGGCGACCGTAGTGCTTCCTCTGCGCCATGGTGGCAGTGCATGCTGCCTCCAGATGCTCCATGACATGGTTGGCCATGCATTCAGCATTTCCATTCGCCGTGAGGTTGGACATAAGCTGCATGAACAGGGCCGTATTGAGCGTTTCGGCGCGATAGCATCTCCATCTGGGCGCAGCTGTCTCTACGCTAGACGTCTGTTGGCCTGTGTCCCATATAATTGCCCTGTGGTCGCTCCCTGTGTAGATGTTGCTGATGCTCCAGCCCGATGAATTAAAAAGTGAGGTGCTGACAAATGTAAGGTCGATGACAGATCCTATTCCTGCTCTGGAGAAGGTATGCTGGTTTCCCTCTGAAATTTTAGAATAGTTTTTCTAAATAACAATACCGAAATTTCTTGGGTGACTGCAATTTTTTATTTAATACGACGAAAGAAAAGGGGTGCGTGCGTTCGATTTCAGGGATTTTTCTCGACTTCTTTTCATATATTAAAACAATTTCTTCTATGCCTACCTTACCTACGGTGGCAAAGCGGGGCGAATTCGCCAAGAGCGAGAGAACGAGCTTTTATTGCGCTCCCGCTTTGCCCTAGCCTAACTTACACTAGACTTCATGAAATACTATCCTAATAACAATTATTATTATTCAAATGGCGCTACACCGGCCCCGTTAAAGGCCTGGAAGGCTTCAAACCATTGGCAGAAGCGCCAATTTGTGTATCGGCCTCCTGAACGAGGCTCCGCTGCTCGTCCTTAGCTCGACCACTCTGACCCTTCCGTCCTGCCCGGCGGTTGTTCCGACCACCCTTCCTAGGAGCCACTGTTGAGGGGGCAGGTTGTCCTCGGCGACGATTACTAGGTCGCCTTCCTTTATGTTTGGCTCCTCCTGGTGCCACTTGCATCTGATTTGTAATCCCAGCACATACTCCCGGGACCATCGCTGCCAGAACATTTGCCTGGCTGACGAGACAAGCCGCCATCGCTTTAAGCAGCTCAGACCCTCCTGGTCCGGGGTCCTGGGTGCTGGCGGTGCGATGAGCGGCCCGCCTGTCAGCTGGTGCCCGGGAGTCAGCACGTCTCCGTCGCTTGGGTCTGGGCTTAGGGGTCCTAGCGGGCGCGAGTTGAGTACCGCCTCGATCCCGACCAGCACGGTCTCCAGCTCCTCTGCGGTGAGGAGAGCGCTTCCGACTGCCCGTAGGAGTAGGCCCTTGGCAGACTTCACACCGGCCTCCCAAAGTCCGCCCATGTGCGGTGCTCGAGGCGGTATGAAGGCAAACTCGCACCCGCTTCTTGACGCAAATTCGCGTATCGCGTCCGCTTCCGCCTCGATCTTCTTTCGCAGTTCGCTGAAGTGGCGACTTGCTCCGACGAAATTTGTCGCGTTGTCGCAGTTCACGCGTTGCGGACATCCTCGACGACCGACGCACGAGTGCTCGTGGGCCGGCATGAAAATTCGTTTGATGCAGATAGCGAACGTATGTCTGCACAAACTGCGAGCGTTTTGTCAATAACAAAGGAAACTTGGCATTATATGACATAGGAGCGTTAACTAGTCGCCCCCCAACTCGCAACAACGAAAAAGAGCACCATGTCCCAGCCTCTTCATGGATGAAGGGATTCAAGCGCTGAAGACTGGGGCCTAACTTGGTGCCTTTACGAACCTTTCCGGATGACGGAATTTTTCCAAAGTTGAGACTTTTGTCTTTGCATTTTCGGATGAAGCGGAACACGAAAACGAACACTCTTAGCAGTTTGAGGTGTGACGAGTATCCCTCGATTACATCCACTAAGTAATTTGGCTTGGCCGCGACGGTCAGTCCGACCGATTTCTTCCGACTTTCCATCTGTATCTCTTCTTCGGAAAGCTCGAAGTGTGGATTTCTGGGCCAGCTCTCTTCTTCAAACTTTAAGAACTCTAGTCCACCAAACCAGATCGACTGCACGATTTCCTCTACGTCACAACCTCTCGAAACTATGTCTGCTGGGTTCTGTTTTGTTGGCACATGCCGCCACGTAGCTTCACTTGACCACTCTTGAATCTCCGCTACTCGGTTCGCAACGAATGTTGACAACGACGAAGGGTGGGATCTGATCCAATGAAGAGTAACTTCTGAATCTGACCAGAATATCATTTTATCAATTGGAACCTTGAGCAGTGATTTGATTCGGTGACAAAGGTCTGCTAGAAGGTGAGCGGCACATAACTCAAGCCTTGGGAGCGTTTTCGTCTTGAGTGGCGCTACTTTCGACTTTGCAGTCAACAAGGAGACCTTGAAACCTTCTGCAGTCTTTCTACGGATATAGACGCAGGCTCCATAAGCTCTCATGGATGCGTCGGCAAAGGCATGTACTTGAATCGGTGACATGGGATCAGTATGCACAAATCGAGGTATGATAATCTTCTCCAACTGACCCAAGGATTCTTTTAATAAGTTCCATGCTGTTTCCAAGTTCATTGGAATTGACTCATCCCAATCTAGCTTGTTGAGCCAAAGCTCCTGCAGTAGGATCTTTCCCTTAATTACTAAAGGACTTAACAAGCCAAGGGGGTCAAACCGCTTTGATGTCACCGATAATATGTTCCGTTTTGTCGCTCGGAGACCCATAACTGACGTGTCAATTTGGAACTTAAAGACGTCTTCGTGTGGCAGCCACGATATTCCTAACGCCTTAGTTGACTCTTAGTCCGAGATCGTTATCGGTTTAACTGTGCTCTCGGATGCGGTGACCTCAGGTGAGTTCGAAAACCATTTAGACAATTCAAACCCAGCGGTTTGAAGAACCTGAGCCACATCAGACTTAATTGTCTCTAACTCCTCTACGCAACCAGCACCAGTCAACATGTCATCGACATGACAGTTTTGCAGACTCACTCAACCTCTTCAAACACCGAATAGCCAAAAATGGGGCTGGTCCAGTCCCATATGTTACGGTGTTGAGCTGGTATATTCTCAAGGGCTCAGACGGGTCTCTTTTCCACACTATGAGCTGGAATTGTCCATCCGCATCAGCGACCCAGACTTGGCGATACATCTTCTTGACATCGGCTGTCAAGGCGTACCTGTGTAGTCTGAATCGGAGCAATGTCGAATACAGCTCATCCTGTATCGTAGGACCGACCATCAATATGTCGTTCAAGGCCACCTGAGAGGACGTTTTACAAGACGCATCGAAAACGACGCGGAGCTTGGTCGACGTGCTTTGAGGCCTCAACACACACTGATGTGGAATGAAATAATGTGGAGTTTTGGGGATTGTGTTGTCTGTGGTAGACATGTGACCCAAGGAGAGGTACTCTTCCATGAACTCCAAGTACATTTTCTGCAACTCGGGGTCACGAGACAATCTTTTTTCAAGCGATAAAAACCGCCGTTTAGCCACTTCAAAGGAGTTGCCTAAGATACTGGGATCTGATTTGAACGGCAGTCTTACTTCAAACCGACCTGAAGGCACGACCTGAGTAGTCCTTCTATAATGCTTTTCACATAACTTGTGTTCAGGAGATAAAGACTTTTTAGAAGACGGCAATTCTTCCAGTGACCAAAACTTTTGTAATGTATTGTCGATGTGGATCACTGACTCTTCTCGACAACTCAAACAATTCCTAGCTTCTTGGGTGGCAGTCACCTTTGGAGTGTATCTGCCCGACACAATCCAGCCGAGAAGCGTTTTCTGCAGAGTTGGATAGTCAGGACCTTGTCGAATCTGACCAACAGATAGAAGTTCGAAAAATGTTTCTGCACCTATCAACATATCTATCGTCTGTGGCTTGAAGAAATATGGGTCTGCAAGTGGTAAGTTCTTCGGGATTTTCCAGTCACTCACGTTAAGTGTCTGATCAGGGTGATACCCCGAAATGGACCTTAGAATCCAGAAATCAACCGAAAACTCACTACCAGTAATTCGCGACTTCACCACCGTGTGTATCTTTTTCTTGACTTGTGAATTGGATTCACCAATACCAAGCAAGTTGATACACGACTGCTCCCTACGGATCTGTAAGCGCTGTGCTAAGTCCTCAGTTATAAAATTGGTTTGAGACCCCGAGTCAAGCAGAGCTCGGGCCAAAACATGTTCACCATTATTTTTTCGGACGCTTACGATCGACGTAGCCAGAATAACTCTATCCATAGCTGTCGCATGGAGAGCATGCGAAGTGGAAGGTTGATTCTGATTGGGAGGAGGAGAAGAATTCTCTGGGGGTGATGGTAACGCTAGACTTTTATTCGCCACTGTGTACCTATGCAATAAGGTATGGTGTGAGCAGCCACACACTCGACACTTGTTAGCTTTGCATCGTACTACAGAGTGGCCTGGCTGCAGACAATTGATGCACAAGGATGCAGTTTTTGCGAATTCGAACCTTTGCATTACTGCTAGCCGACCAAATGGACTGCACTCTGTCAACAAATGGCCTTTCGCATTGCAGTAGCTGCATTGTTGATTTTTAGTATTCGCGGTGGAACACGCGAATGAGCTCCGATTATGCGGCTTGCTTGGCACAGCTTTCTGCTCCTGCTTTGGTTTGTCCGAATTTTCGGCCGAAAGATGCTGATGTCTGCGATTAAGCAACTTTTCACAGTCCGTCCAAAGTGGCAGTTTGTCATAATCGAGCTGTTCTTCCCATTTCTCTTTGGTCACCGGATCGACTCTGTTCAAGACGAGATGAATAATCATCGCATTCGAGATCTTTTTATCTTTGCTGGGTCATTTTGGGAAGATTAAATAGGGCATCAATGTGATTTTTAAAGATCAGACAATCATTATAGTAGACCCGTTTTAAGCTAGTCATTGCTTTCTCGTAGTTGGTCTCGGTTACTTGGAAAGCCCTAATTGTTCCCAACGCTTCACCGGAGAGACACGAAAGCAAATGGTTGAACTTTTCGATAATTGGAATGCTTTGGTCATTATGAACTAGAGTCTCAAATAAACCTATGAAGTTTTTAAAGTCCGAAAAGTTGCCGCTGAACTGCGGCAGAGCTAACTTCGGAAGGCGAGCACGAGTTGGGCCACCATAAGCTGGTACTGCCGGTATTGTCTCATCAGCTGTCTTTAATGCGCAAATGAGAGACATTAATTTTGCCTTTGTGACAATTGAGAGTTCTTCCAACTCGACTCCAAATTCATCGTCAATGTCTATATCTTCAATCTTCTCTTGAAGTTCGCGTGCCGTGTCAATGCTACGCATCAGCGTTTCGAGTCTGCACTCGAGCTCCGTCAATACCAGCGGAATATCCCCCGCTTCTAAACGGTCCGCTAATAAACGAATGCCTTTGACACGGCAACTGCGCTTTTTCTTCAGCTCTTCAAGGACTATATTGTTGGCTTTTGAGGTCATATTGATTCTCAATACAAGCAACTGAAGGCGAAAGATCGTTTCTAATAATCGTATTTAATGCCGAGGCACTCAATGAAATAATGGGTAATTGTACCCAAACGAGGTGAAAAACCAATATACCCGAAAAATTTAGGGTACAGCGTCACTTGGCTGGCGCGTACACGAAAACCAAAACGAAAAATTTCACCGCTGCAGTTCTGAAGAATTAATGTTGTGTATACGTATGCACCGACAACGATCGAAGCTAAATTGATTTGCGAAGCACGACTTTGTCTTAATTGATAGTTGGATCCTACTGACTCCAAAAGAATATACCCGACGAAAACAGGGTAGCGCGTCACTTGGTGTTTGGTTTGGATCAAGCGCGCCAAACAAAAGAACAACGATAAGCAACGGTGAAGAGCGAAAGCGAGACGAAAAAATTCACCGCTTCAGCTGCGTATTGGTATGCGTGCTTGGCCAACGACCCAACTATACATATATTTGACACAACGAAAACGAGAAAGGGGAAAGGGGCGACAGCGATTGCAGTTAAAATGAGTTATATGTGTAGTTATTGCGTCCAAGAGGGTTAGATGTACATATGTATGTATATATGTATTAATATATATGCTCAACTCTAACTACAGCATGCAATCTAGCTCTACTATGTCATACGTATGTGCCAAGAATTGTAAGCGAGGTGCAATTGTTTCAGCACAAGACAATAATTGCGAGTTTTTTAATCTTTTCGTCTTCACTCGAGCTTTCAATTTTTTGCACAAATACCTCTTGGGAAGATAGGAAATTCCAGGTGCTGTATTCTCCTCTTGTATATATGTAGCTGCAGACAGGGTATTGCACGACCGACGCGGTGATTTTTAATTTGGTTTGTTTAATTATTTGCACACACGTCGCGGTCAATTTGGCAATTTAGCTGCCGCACATATGCATGTACATGTATGTATGTATTATAGATTTTTGCTATTTATCTTTTCTTCACTGTGTCACTGTCACTTTTTGCCTTCCACTTGAATTAATATGTACGTTTAAATTGCAAGTCCACCCGGGGGCGCCATGAAATTTTAGAATAGTTTTTCTAAATTACAATACCGAAATTTCTTGGGTGACTGCAATTTTTTATTTTAATACGACGAAAGAAAAGGGGTGCGTGCGTTCGATTTCATGGATTTTTCTCGACCTTTCATATATTAAAACAATTTCTTCTATGCCTACCTTACCCACGGTGGCAAAGCGGGGCGAATTCGCCAAGAGCGAGAGAGCGAGCTTTTATTGCGCTCCCGCTTTGCCCTAGCCTAACTTACACCAGACTTCATGAAATACTATCCTAATAACAATTATTATTATTCAAATGGCGCTACACCCTCGTTGAGGAGCGCGATGTCCAGGGGCGCAATGATCTCCAGCAGAGCTCTACCTCTCGCATTCGTCGCCACGCTTCCCCCACCCAGCAGCAGCGCCTGAGAGGGAAAGCTGCAATGGCGTGGCCCCGCATAGCCATATCGCGGCCTTTTTGGTGGCATCCAAGATGAACCCAGGGACTCCCTAGTTTGATATGGCTCGCAGACGATGGCGAGGTCAATTGCCAATTCTCTTATGGATTGGCTCAGCAGGTCTTGAGCCGCAGCGCAGTGGTTGAGGTTGAGCTGCATAACCTTCATTATTGGGACATCTCCTGCTGGACATCTCCTGCTACCCGCATAATGGTTCGTCTCATTGCTGTTGTTAGCGGTGCAGATGAAACACCGCGGATCGCTTTGACAGGTTGCCGCCTTGTGCCCGTTCACGCCGCATCTGAGGCAGCATCCGGTGCGATCCACCGCGCTCTTGCACCTGATTGCTAGATGCCCAAACTCCAGACACCTGTAGCATCGTCGTTGAGCTGTCCGCTCCCGGATCCTACAGCTTGTCCATCCGACTTTAAGTTTCCTCACCATGAGCAGGGCTCTTGCCTGCACGGGCGGCAGGCCCACAACTGCCAGTTGCGTACCAGCGAACGATGGCCTCAGGCTTTTAATGGCGCTGGTGTCCACGCTGGGGGCGTCTATCGATGCAGCTATCGCTGCTGCGATGTCCTCCTTCTCGACCAGGCTGTCGAGATCCCTGACCTCCACGCAGAGTTCTTCTGACACCGCCCTGATGCCCGTCTGCAGTCCCAGTGCCGCGCTGATATCCTCCTTGAGCTTAGCTGTGTTGCTTTTGCTCGCGCCGTTGAGCTCGAGCAGCAGCTCGCGCTTTGCCGTCCTCCGGATTCTGTTAACATTATCCCCTACCTCCTGAAGCTTGCAATCCTGGCGCCTGGTGACCATACGGAGGATGTCGCTATAGCTAAGCTCGCCCTGGTGTTGAATGATTATCGCGTCTGGCCTTGGCTCGCGCTCACGGGGCACCCTTTTTTTCCTTACCCTAGGGCCCACCTGCTGTCACTTGAGCTGTTTCTTAGCGGCTGGGGTGGCACCATGGTCCACTGTACCCGAGGGGGTTAGTTCATCCTGGGACTGCGCCGGCGGTTTGAACTGGGTCGACGCTTGCTGAAGCTTTGTGCCTCTCTGCCTCTTTGTGGGCTCCGCAGCCATTTGAGGCGACTCGCGCAGCCTCTTTGAGCCGGTGTGCGGCGGCTTCGCTGCTGTTTACCAGCTGGGTACCAGTAGTGGCGGTCTCAATTGTCCTGGTGTGCAGCTTCTCGAAATTGTTGACCACCAGGGCCTGAAGGGTTACCACTCTCAGGGCTAAATCTTTCATCACGTTGTCCACATGCCGCTGGTCGTTCATCCTCTTGACCAGCTCATTGGCCCGAGTACCCAGGTTTTTTAGCAGCTCTAATGGGACAGAGTGCGGTCGCTCCTTCTCTTTGCCATCCGGGCCGGGCTTGAACATGCTCGAGCCCTGAGCTTTCGCAGGTGCTGACGGTGGTGGGGATCTGGTTAGGGCGTTGCGCCTACCAAAGACTGCCTCCTCAGTCATCTTCTCTATCTGTGTGTTTGGTGTGTGAGGGGTGTTGTCCATGTAAAAAGAATCTCCACTCAAGTTCGTTATTCCTGGCCGCAGTACGTAGTCACCATGGTGATCCCATGGGTGTCTTTCCGTGGAGTGAGGTCCATGCGAGGGTTGACCCTGGGCCTTATGATATGAATCAACCAAGCCTACGCAACCACCATAGTGGGACGGCCAGGAAGCGTTAAACGAGGCCTGCCAAGGTTTTAACGAGACGGGGGCGGTGGAGACATTAACCTATGAGCCATTTCAACAGGGGTTCAGCCCGCCTACTCAGGTCATAGAATGCCGACGCCGTCAGCCCACAGTCTAATGTACGTAAGGGGGGTTCCAGTGGGTCGTACGTAACACCTTACTGGTCTCGGTGTTACGGTCGGTATAGTACCTACCAAGGCGCCTATGGCACCGATGGGTCCACTATAAAGGCTTATCCTGGGCATCCCGCGATGGCCGGGAATTTCATCCAGATGATAGTCGCTGGGGTTATACCGCCCCTTCTCGGTATCCAGCGCACCGTTAAAGGGTACGCCGCCGTAGCGCTGGGGTTGGCAGGAGGACAGATCCGGGACCCGTTGTGTACCCGATGGCCTCAGAAAGCTCCGATGTGCAGTGTGAGCCTCTAAATATCCCCATCAGTTCCACTTTGCCACATCCTATAGACCCGTGGTGAGGGGGCCGAAAAGTCGTGGTACACTTCTAGGATGTATGATGCAGCACCATCTGCCGGTGCTCGTCTTCCTATGCGTGCTACGTAGCAGCGCCCTCTGACGGTGGGACACGCCTGCGATGAGTAGGCTATCGCCGTCTTGTAGCCCTGGTCAGCAGCTGTTGCACTGATCAGGAAAATAGACATACAGAAAAACGTGGAGCTCATCTTAAAGAAGCTGAGGCAACTGGTGCATTATGTCGGGCCTTAAAACGGCGAACCTACGCATACTCGCGCGGTGCAGGCAATTCAGTTGCCTGACATGGTAACTCCGTCGCCATCCATCTTGAGCCGGTGAGAGGAGGAGAGAAACTCACCCCGGGAGCTTCGTGAGTGTTATGAGTGAGTTGGAGTTTGAGTGACAAACCCCAAATTAATTTAGCCACGGCAGATTGCTTTAAAATCGTGATTGACGACCTTCTTGGGTTTGGACACGGTCTGCTCGGGCCAGGAGCCCAAAGTAGAGCTCAGTAGGCATCGCGCCCATAGGGTGAGTATGGGTGGATGTACGCTCGCTTACCGTTTATCACTCTCTCTTTGAGTTATATCCAGTCACTTCACTCAGTGGCTGCTACCGCCGACGCGGAAGAAAAGAACCACCAGCCTGGATCGGAGGCGGGCACAACGTGGAGAAGCTCGACCTGCCCTGATAGCCAGAACGGTACCTCGTCAGCCCAGGGCCCATTCCCCCGCGGCTGCGCAGACACACGGAGCGCGGCGCCAACACAGGAGCAACGGAGGCGCGCGACCGACCCGGGTTTTTTCACACTCAACTCTCAGCGGAAGGAAAGGTAGCGATGGGTGAATGTCAATGCCACTGCCACTCCGCAGAACCCACCCCCAGGCTAGTTAACCCCCACCCAGGCGATGCGAAGACCACATCGACAAAGGAGACGCAGACGACGCCAGGAGTTCGCAGGAAGGGGACAACACCCAGTATGAAGGAGGAAAACGCACGCCGTAAGCCCCGGACAGCGCAAGACAACGGTGCCAACCAGCAAGATGCGACAAAGAAGCCGACGACCAGCACGCAAAATACTGACCCCGCGCAGAAGTGGAACGAGGTCAGAGGGCGACGGGCGAAGCGCAAGCCGACAGCCCGGCCGGACGCGGTACTGGTGAAGTGCACCGAGGGAAAGTCATATGCCGACATCCTGAAGGTGGTGAAGGCAGCGCCAACGCTGCCGGCCCTGAAGAGCAAGGTCCAGGCCATAAGGAAGACTGCCTCGGGCGAGCTGCTCCTCAGGATGCAACAACCATCTGACCCTGCCACACAGGAACTGCAGAAGGCAATACAGGCAGCGATAGGAGAGATGGCAGCCGTAAAGGCCATTTAGGAGACAGTCGCGGTCGAAGTGCTAGACATAGATGAGCTCACGACAGGCGATGAGGTATTGGAAGCAATTACAGCAGCGACCGACATGGACTTGACCCAAGCAACAAAGCCGAGGATTCGGAAAGCGTATGGTGCCACGCAGGTGGCTACACTAAACCTCCAGCCCGCCCTTGCACAGAAGCTCCTGGGGCTTAGCAAGGTGCGAATCGGCTGGGTGGTGTGCCGCATGCGACGACGGATCGCGCCAACACGCTGCTTCAAGTGTATGGCCTATGGCCACACGGCAGCGAGATGCAGAAGCCAACGCACAGTGGCGAAGGATACCTGCTTCAGGTGTGGCGGAGAGGGGCATGTACAAAACAAATGCACCAACCCCCCAAAGTGCCTACTGTGCGTGGGCAACAACGGAGACGCTCGCTCAACAGCCCACTCGGTCCTCAGCCGCAGCTGTGCCGAGTATAAGAAAGCCCTTTCCCAGCTGCTAGATGGTTAAGCTACTTCAGCTGAACCTCAACCACTGCCAAGCTGCCCAGGACTTGCTAACGCAAACGGTGCTGGAGCAGCAGATCGATGTAGCGCTCCTCAGTGAGCCCTATTAGGAAAGAAGCGAAGCGATCTGGCATCAAAGCACAGACGGCGGTGCGGCAATCTGGAGCTGTGGCCCCCAACCTGGCCAGCTCACACATAAAGCGGCTAAGGTGGGTTATGTGAGAGCCAAACATAATGGCACGTACCTATATAGCTGCTACATAGCCCCCGATTCACACAGAGCGAATACGAGGCGGTCATTAGGGACATAGCCAACGACGCCAAGGACAGATCCCCGGTCATAATAGCGGGCGATTTCAACGCCTGGGGCAGTGCCAGGAACACGCCCCGAGGGACGGCGCTATTGGAGGAATTTGCGAGCCTGAACGTCTGTCTCCTGAACGCAGGAAGCACCCCGACATACAGCAAAGCAGGCCGAGTGTCTATCATAGACCTCACCTTTGCAAGCCCGGAGATCGCTCGCCACGCAAAGTGGCAAGTCCTGAGCACGTACACGCACAGCGACCACCTGGACACAGCCGCCATCGGGAATGCAACAAGGGGGCAACGAGCGCAATTGACTGGCTACAAAGAAGCAACGCTGGATACAGACGCGCTTCTAACAGCAGCAGAGAACGCGCGTACCAGCGATCCAGAGGTACACCACAGTTTGGGATCAAAGGGGCGGCATTCAAGGCAAACCGGAGAGCCCTTAGAGACGCCATTAGAAGCAGCAAGGCCAAATGCTTCCAGCAGCTCTGTGAGGCGGCAGATGCAGAACCCTTCGGAGGGGCATACAAGTTGGTCGTGGGAAAGCTCTGTAGGCAACCCACCCCCAAGTGCCCTGACCTGCTGAGGGAAATAGTCTGCGCACTCTTCCCCCGGCAACCACCACTCCAGGAGGCAGACAGCGTCGAGGATCAGGCACAGGCGGCCACCACCACCTTCTCGGTGAAGGAGGTGCAGGAGGTCACTACCAAACTGAAGAACGGCAAGGCGGCAGGACCCGACGGAATCCCCAACGCGGCCCTGAAATGCTTGGTCAGTGCCCACCCAGAGGTATTCACACGGATGTACAACCAGTGCATCCAGGAGCGGTACGTACCACTAGCATGGAAACGCCAGAGACTTGCCCTGGTACCCAAGCCAGGCAAGGACCTAAGCGACCCATCGGCATACCGACCACTATGCATGCTATGCATGCTAGATGGTGTGGGTAAGATCTTCGAGAGGTATGCAACCGACTCGAGGCCGAGCTGACGCAACGGAATGGCCTCTCCAGTTCGGATTCAGGAAGCAGAGGAGCACCATCGACGCCATCCAGATGGTCACGAGCTTGGCCAGAGAAGCCATTGCAGGAACGCGATGGGCAGGAGGCTCAAAGGAATACTGCCTAATGTGCACTCTAGACGTGCGGAACGCCTTCAGCTCGGCCAGCTGGAAGAGCATCCTCGAACAACTGGCGAGGAGAGGCACACCCCAATACCTGATCCGGACGCTCCGAAGTTATTTCACGGGCCGCGTATTGCTGTATGACACGGAAGATGGAGCGAAGCTGCACATAATCACCGGTGGCGTTCCACAGGGTTCGGTCCTAGGGCCGATCCTGTGGAATGCGATGTACGACGACATCCTGCGTCTGGAACTACCGGCTGCACGCTAGTGGGCTTTGCGGACGATATCGCGCTAGTGACGGTAGCAAAGCACATCAGCGGAGCAGAGCAGAGATGCAACGCAGCAGTGGGAAAAATAACATCATGGCTCACAGCGCGTAAGCGCGAAGGCAGCCACAGCAACAGCGGCCATCAGCAGGATGATGGCCAACACTGGAGGGCCAAGACAACGCAGCAGACAGTTCATCGCCGGAGTGGTCACCTCCATAATCCTATATGGATCGGTTGTGTGGGCACCAGCAATGAGGGTGCCGTCATACAGCAGGGACAGCAGAGGCACATACAGACGCTGCGCCCTCAGGGTTGCATGCTGCTTCCGGACGGTGTCAGAGGACGCCGCACTAGTGATGGCAGGCATGGTCCCGCTGGACCTCTTGGCCGACGAGCGGCATGACAGTCGGTAGCGAACGCCGCGAGGGCACTATAGCACGCTGGCAACGGCGGCGGAAGAGAGGTCAGATTGACCACTACCTCGGCCAACTGCTAACGGGGCATGTCTGCTTCAAGCAATACCTATACCGCTTTAAGCACGCCGATGACCCGTACTGCAGCTACTGCGGGCCAGGAGTAGATGAAGACGCGGAGGACGTCTTCTTTTCCTGTCCCCGCTTTCGTCGGGAACGAGAGATGATAGGAGAGGCGAGCACAGGAGTAAGCGCAGACACCCTCACCGAGCGGATGGTGGCCGACGAGCAGACGTGGCACGCGTTTGCCAATATGGCAGCAAGCGTCATAAGGGAGCTGCGTAGGCTGGAGCGATGCCGAACCAACTAGAGCCATAGAAGATACCAAGCTCCGCACCGCAAAGTAATGCCTAGCGGCAGTCCCGCAGGAGCGGACCTACCCACAACATTCCCATTCCAACAACCCATTGTTTTCCCAATAAACAAAAAAAAAACACACGCAATTTTATACGGCTTGGTATACACACTTTTTGGTATACACACTTGAGTCTCCGTTCGCTTTTGTGTTTTCTGAACCGTGGGGACTTTTTATACCCGATACTCAAAATGAGTATTGGGGTATATTAGATTTGTGGTGAAAATGGATGTGTGTAACGTCCAGAAGGAATCGTTTCCGACCCCATAAAGTATACATATTCTTGATCAGCATAAATAGCCGAGTCGATTGAGCCATGTCTGTCTGTCCGTCCGTCCCTATTAGCGCCTAGTGACTATAAGAGCTAGAGCAACGATGTTTTGGATCCAGACTTCTGTGATATGTCACTGCTACAAAAATATTTCAAAGCTTCGCCCCGCCCACTTCCGCCCCCACAAAGGACGAAAATCTGTGGCATCCACAATTTTAAAGATATGAGAAAACCAAAAACGGCGAAATGTAGAGAATGACCATATTTTTTAGACTGCAGAAACTGAATTGGATCGTATTATTATTATAGCCAGCATCAAGAAAACAATTTAATTTTTTCTCGCCCTGTCACTCTTTGCTTAGAGTAAAACATTAGCGCGTAGATCTCAGAGACTATAAAAGCTAGAGCAACCAAATTTGGTATCCACACTCCTAATATATCGGACCGAGACGAGTTTGTTTCAAAATTTCGCCGCACCCCCTTCCGCCCCCGCAAAGGATGCAAATCTGGGGATATTCATAAATCTCAGAGACTATTAATGCTAGATTAACCAAATTTAGTATCCGCACTCCTGTTAGATCTCGCTATCAAACGTATATCTCAAAATTTTGCCTTACCCCCTTCCGACCCCCCAAAGGACGAAAATCTGTTGCATCCACAATATTGCAGATTCGAGAAAACTAGAAACGCAGAATCATAGATAACGACCATATCTATCAGATTGCTGAATCTGGATCAGATCAGATCATTTTTATAGCCAAAGGGAACAAATCAATTTACAGAGCCCGACGTCACGCAGAGACTGATTTTCTGTCTCTCTCGCACGCACTCTTTGTCGTGTCGATTAATATTAGCGGCGTCTGCCGGAGGAGAGCCATACTGACTACGTATCGCGCAGTTCCCTCATAATGGTCGCCGCGAAGTAGCTCGTCGCCTCCCAGTTTTCCGGGGACAGGAGCATGCACGGCGCCAAGCTCTGCTTGACTACGGCTCCACCCAGCGCTTCTTCTAGCCTCTGGCGCTGCGCTGCAAAACTGCCACACGAAAATATCGCATGCTCGGCATCCTCCTCCACGTAGTGCCCGCACCAAGAGCATTCTGCGGAGTCCGCGTGCCCGAAGCGATGAAGGTAGCTTCGGAAGCAGCCGTGACCACTGAGGAGCTGAGTCAGGTAAAAGTTGACCTGCCCGTGCTTCCTGTTTACGGGATAAGCTGGTGGGTCCAACGCCCCTTAGTGGTTGTGTCCCAGCGCTGTTGCCACCTTCTGAGACTCTCCTGTCTGCACGCCATGCATACCTGCCTTTTCGCCGCAGCGTCCATTCCTCTGCCATGTGTTTCCTGGTAGTATGTGGACCGTTCCTCCGCCAGGTATTCCAGGGGTGCTATGCCCGCGATCACGTGTGCTGCCTCGTCCGAGACCGTTCGGAAGGCACTGGTGATCCGAATCGAAGAGAGGCGGTTCGTGGCTGCCAGACCCCGTGCGTAGCTCACTGTTCGAAGGGCCTTTGCCCAGATTGGCGCCGCATATAGCATCACCGATCTCGTGACACTCGTTAGCAGTTGTCGCCGCCATTGCTGCCCATGTAGGCCAAGTGCTCCCGAAAGCAGAGACGTGTGTCCACCAGGACACCAAGGTATTTGATAGCGCGCTTAGACGAAACCAGGGTACCTGCCACTGAGATGTTGGCCGTCTCGACTTTCTTCCGGCTGGATACCAGCACTGCCTCTGTTTTGTGGGGTGCGAGTTCGAGCCCGCCCAGGTCCAGCCACTGTTGAATGCGCGCTATCGTCTGGTTGCAGGTCGTTTCTACGACGGACAGGTCTTTTGCCACCACTAGGACAGCCACATCGTCTGCAAAACCCACCATGTGTACTCCGTGGGGGAGGCTGAGTCGCAAGATGCCGTCATACATTGCGTTCCACAGAGTGGGGCCAAGCACTGAACCCTGCGGGACGCCTGCCGATACCTCGTATTCCTCCGTGCCAGCCTGCGTGTCGTACAAAAGCAGCCTTCTCTCAAAGTAGCTTTGTACCATCCGCTGCAGGTACCTGGGTGTGTCGAAACTCTCCAGCGCCCTTAGGATGCAGCTCCACCTCGCCGTGTTGAACGCGTTCTTAATGTCTAGAGTGACTACTAGGCAATACTCTTTCCCGCCGCCTTTCCACCGAGTGCCGGCAATTGCACCGGAGGCAATGTCCACCACCTTACGAACGGCGTCTATCGTGAATCGGGCCTTGCGAAAGCCGTATTGGTGCGGTGAGAGGTCGCCAGCCTCCGCGATGGAGCGTTCCAGTCGCGCGCAAACCACCTTCTCAAGCAGTTTACCTGCGGTGTCGATCAGGCAGATAGGCCTATACGACGACGCTGTCCCCGGCGGCTTGCCTGGCTTGGGAATAAGCACTAGCTTCTGTATTTTCCACCTCACAGGGAACACTCATTCACGAAGGCACTGATTTAGCAGCTTCGCAAAGAGGTCCGGACGCGTGGAGAGGGCGAGCAAGAGGGCTATATTCGGGATAGAGTCCGGCCCAGGAGCCTTGTTCGGGCTGATGCTCCTGGCTGCGCGTTCGACTTCCTCGAGTGACACCTCCTCGATGTGTGCCTGCCTGTGCGGTTGCAGTGTGAGGCAACGGACATCCCCGATGTGGTCAGCCCTATGCGGAAAGAGTTCCTCCACGATGGATCTTGTCGTGTCGGGGTCCGATGGGGGTGCCTGCCTCTTGGCGCAAAGTTTGTTCGTCACCAACTTGTACGCCCTTCCCCATGGGTCCTGCTCCGCAGAGTCGCATAGCTTGAGAAAGCACTGGCGCTTGCTATCCCTAATGGCCGCCTTGAGGGCCCTTCTGCAGTCCCTAAACGTGGATTGCCATTGCGGAAAGGCAGTGCTTCCGCGCGAGCGCTGGTAGCGGCGTCGAGCTTGGTTGCATTCCCGGCGTAGCGCGGCAATGTCTTCTTTCCACCAGAACACAGGTTGGTGGTGGCGACCGTAGTGCTTCCTCTGCGCCATGGTGGCAGTGCATGCTGCCTCCAGATGCTCCATGACATGGTTGGCCATGCATTCAGCATTTCCATTCGCCGTGAGGTTGGACATAAGCTGCATGAACAGGGCCGTATTGAGCGTTTCGGCGCGATAGCATCTCCATCTGGGCGCAGCTGTCTCTACTCTAGACGTCTGTTGGCCTGTGTCCCATATAATTTCCCTGTGGTCGCTCCCTGTGTAGATGTTGCTGATGCTCCAGCCCGATGAATTAAAAAGTGAGCTGCTGACAAATGTAAGGTCGATGACAGATCCTATTCCTGCTCTGGAGAAGGTATGCTGGTTTCCCTCGTTGAGGAGCGCGATGTCCAGGGGCGCAATGATCTCCAGCAGAGCTCTACCTCTCGCATTCGTCGCCACGCTTCCCCACTCCTCAGCCCACGCGTTGAAGTCCCCTCCAATGGCTACTGGGTGACGTCCTCTAGCATCAGCCGCTAGGTTGTCTAGAGTACCTGCGAGCTCGGAGAGCGTCAGGCTTGGGGCGAGGTAGACGCTGTATATCCACACACCTCCGACCTTGGCGCGCACAAACCCAGCCAGCGCCTGAGAGGGAAAGCTGCAATGGCGTGGCCCCGCATAGCCATATCGCGGCCTTTTTGGTGGCATCCAAGATGAACCCAGGGACTCCCTAGTTTGATATGGCTCGCTGACGATGGCGAGGTCAATTGCCAATTCTCTTATGGATTGGCTCAGCAGGTCTTGAGCCGCAGCGCAGTGGTTGAGGTTGAGCTGCATAACCTTCATTATTGGGACATCTCCTGCTGGACATCTCCTGCTACCCGCATAATGGTTCGTCTCATTGCTGTTGTTAGCGGTGCAGATGAAACACCGCGGATCGCTTTGACAGGTTGCCGCCTTGTGCCCGTTCACGCCGCATCTGATTGCCTGATTGCTGATGCCCAAACTCCAGACACCTGTAGCATCGTCGTTGAGCTGTCCGCTCCCGGATCCTACAGCTTGTCCATCCGACTTTAAGTTTCCCCACCATGAGCAGGGCTCTTGCCTGCACGGGCGGCAGGCACACAACTGCCAGTTGCGTACCAGCGAACGATGGCCTCAGGCTTTTAATGGCGCTGGTGTTCACGCTGGGGGCGTCTATCGATGCAGCTATCGCTGCTGCGATGTCCTCCTTCTCGACCAGTCTGTCGAGATCCCTGACCTTCACGCAGAGTTCTTCTGACACCGCCCTGATGCCCGTCTGCAGTCCCAGTGCCGCGCTGATATCCTCCTTGAGCTTAGCTGTGTTGCTTTTGCTCGCGCCGTTGAGCTCGAGCAGCAGCTCGCCCTTTGCCGTCCTCCGGATTCTGTTAACATTATCCCCTACCTCCTGAAGCTTGCCATCCTGGCGCCTGGTGACCATACGGAGGATGTCGCTATAGCTAAGCTCGCCCTGGTGTTGAATGATTATCGCGTCTGGCCTTGGCTCGCGCTCACGGGGCACCCTTTTTTTCCTTACCCTAGGGCCCACCTGCTGTCACTTGAGCTGTTTCTTAGCGGCTGGGGTGGCACCATGGTCCACTGTACCCGAGGGGGTTAGTTCATCCTGGGACTGCGCCGGCGGTTTGAACTGGGTCGACGCTTGCTGAAGCTTTGTGCCTCTCTGCCTCTTTGTGGGCTCCGCAGCCATTTGAGGCGACTCGCGCAGCCTCTTTGAGCCGGTGTGCGGCGGCTTCGCAGCTGTTTACCAGCTGGGTACCAGTAGTGGCGGTCTCAATTGTCCTGGTGTGCAGCTTCTCGAAATTGTTGACCACCAGGGCCTGAAGGGTTACCACTCTCAGGGCTAAATCTTTCATCACGTTGTCCACATGCCGCTGGTCGTTCATCCTCTTGACCAGCTCATTGGCCCGAGTACCCAGGTTTTTTAGCAGCTCTAATGGGACAGAGTGCGGTCGCTCCTTCTCTTTGCCATCCGGGCCGGGCTTGAACATGCTCGAGCCCTGAGCTTTCGCAGGTGCTGACGGTGGTGGGGATCTGGTTAGGGCGTTGCGCCTACCAAAGACTGCGTCCTCAGTCATCTTCTCTATCTGTGTGTTTGGTGTGTGAGGGGTGTTGTCCATGTAAAAAGAATCTCCACTCAAGTTCGTTATTCCTGGCCGCAGTACGTAGTCACCGTGGTGATCCCATGGGTGTCTTTCCGTGGAGTGGGCCTTATGAGCACCAGGGTTCAGAGCCAGATCGGTGCTAGTTGGGATATGAATCAACCAAGCCTACGCAACCACCATAGTGGGACGGCCAGGAAGCGTTAAACGAGGCCTGCCAAGGTTTTAACGAGACGGGGGCGGTGGAGACATTAACCTATGAGCCATTTCAACAGGGGTTCAGCCTGCCTACTCAGGTCATAGAATGCCGACGCCGTCAGCCCACAGTCTAATGTACGTAAGGGGGGTTCCAGTGGGTCGTACGATGGCCGGGAATTTCATCCAGATGATAGTCGCTGGGGTTATACCGCCCCTTCTCGGTATCCAGCGCACCGTTAAAGGGTACGCCGCCGTAGCGCTGGGGTTGGCAGGAGGACAGATCCGGGACCCGTTGTGTACCCGATGGCCTCAGAAAGCGCCGATGTGCAGTGTGAGCCTCTAAATATCCCCATCAGTTCCACTTTGCCACATCCTATAGACCCGTGGTGAGGGGGCCGAAAAGTCGTGGTACACTTCTAGGATGTATGATGCAGCGCCATCTGCCGGTGCTCGTCTTCCTATGCGTGCTACGTAGCAGCGCCCTCTGACGGTGGGACACGCCTGCGATGAGTAGGCTATCGCCGTCTTGTAGCCCTGGTCAGCAGCTGTTGCACTGATCAGGAAAATAGACATACAGAAAAACGTGGAGCTCATCTTAAAGAAGCTGAGGCAACTGGTGCATTATGTCGGGCCTTAAAACGGCGAACCTACGCATACTCGCGCGGTGCAGGCAATTCAGTTGCCTGACATGGTAACTCCGTCGCCATCCATCTTGAGCCGGTGAGAGGAGGAGAGAAACTCACCCCGGGAGCTTCGTGAGTGTTATGAGTGAGTTGGAGTTTGAGTGACAAACCCCAAATTAATTTAGCCACGGCAGATTGCTTTAAAATCGTGATTGACGACCTTCTTGGGTTTGGACACGGTCTGCTCGGGCCAGGAGCCCAAAGTAGAGCTCAGTAGGCATCGCGCCCATAGGGTGAGTATGGGTGGATGTACGCTCGCTTACCGTTTATCACTCTCTCTTTGAGTTATATCCAGTCACTTCACTCAGTGGCTGCTACCGCCGACGCGGAAGAAAAGAACCACCAGCCTGGATCGGAGGCGGGCACAACGTGGAGAAGCTCGACCTGCCCTGATAGCCAGAACGGTACCTCGTCAGCCCAGGGCCCATTCCCCCCGCGGCTGCGCAGACACACGGAGCGCGGCGCCAACACAGGAGCAACGGAGGCGCGCGACCGACCCGGGTTTTTTCACACTCAACTCTCAGCGGAAGGAAAGGTAGCGATGGGTGAATGTCAATGCCACTGCCACTCCGCAGAACCCACCCCCAGGCTAGTTAACCCCCACCCCGGCGATGCGAAGACCACATCGACAAAGGAGACGCAGACGACGCCAGGAGTTCACAGGAAGGGGACAACACCCAGTATGAAGGAGGAAAACGCACGCCGTAAGCCCCGGACAGCGCAAGACAACGGTGCCAACCAGCAAGATGCGACAAAGAAGCCGACGACCAGCACGCAAAATACTGACCCCGCGCAGAAGTGGAACGAGGTCAGAGGGCGACGGGCGAAGCGCAAGCCGACAGCCCGGCCGGACGCGGTACTGGTGAAGTGCACCGAGGGAAAGTCATATGCCGACATCCTGAAGGTGGTGAAGGCAGCGCCAACGCTGCCGGCCCTGAAGAGCAAGGTCCAGGCCATAAGGAAGACTGCCTCGGGCGAGCTGCTCCTCAGGATGCAACAACCATCTGACCCTGCCACACAGGAACTGCAGAAGGCAATACAGGCAGCGATAGGAGAGATGGCAGCCGTAAAGGCCATTTAGGAGACAGTCGCGGTCGAAGTGCTAGACATAGATGAGCTCACGACAGGCGATGAGGTATTGGAAGCAATTACAGCAGCGACCGACATGGACTTGACCCAAGCAACAAAGCCGAGGATTCGGAAAGCGTATGGTGCCACGCAGGTGGCTACACTAAACCTCCAGCCCGCCCTTGCACAGAAGCTCCTGGGGCTTAGCAAGGTGCGAATCGGCTGGGTGGTGTGCCGCATGCGACGACGGATCGCGCCAACACGCTGCTTCAAGTGTATGGCCTATGGCCACACGGCAGCGAGATGCGGAAGCCAACGCACAGTGGCGAAGGATACCTGCTTCAGGTGTGGCGGAGAGGGGCATGTACAAAACCAATGCACCAACCCCCCAAAGTGCCTACTGTGCGTGGGCAACAACGGAGACGCTCGCTCAACAGCCCACTCGGTCCTCAGCCGCAGCTGTCCCGAGTATAAGAAAGCCCTTTCCCAGCTGCTAGATGGTTAAGCTATTTCAGCTGAACCTCAACCACTGCCAAGCTGCCCAGGACTTGCTAACGCAAACGGTGCTGGAGCAGCAGATCGATGTAGCGCTCCTCAGTGAGCCCTATTAGGAAAGAAGCGAAGCGATCTGGCATCAAAGCACAGACGGCGGTGCGGCAATCTGGAGCTGTGGCCCCCAACCAGGCCACCTCACACATAAAGCGGCTAGGGTGAGTTATGTGAGAGCCAAACATAATGGCACGTACCTATATAGCTGCTACATAGCCCCCCGATTCACAAAGAGCGAATACGAGGCGGTCATCAGGGACATAGCCAACGACGCCAATTACAGATCCCCGGTCATAATAGCGGGCGATTTCAACGCCTGGGGCAGTGCCAGGAACACGCCCCGAGGGACAGCGCTATTGGAGGAATTTACGAGCATGAACGTCTGTCTCCTGAACGCAGGAAGCACCCCGACATACAGCAAAGCAGGCCGAGTGTCTATCATAGACCTCACCTTTGCAAGCCCGGAGATCGCTCGCCACGCAAAGTGGCAAGTCCTGAGCACGTACACGCACAGCGACCACCTGGACACAGCCGCCATCGGGAATGCAACAAGGGGGCAATGAGCGCAATTGACTGGCTACAAAGAAGCAACGCTGGATACAGACGCGCTTCTAACAGCAGCAGAGAACGCGCGTACTAGCGATCCAGAGGTACACCACAGTTTGGGATCAAAGGGGCGGCATTCAAGGCAAACCGGAGAGCCCTTAGAGACGCCATTAGAAGCAGCAAGGCCAAATGCTTCCAGCAGCTCTGTGAGGCGGCAGATGCAGAACCCTTCGGAGGGGCATACAAGTTGGTCGTGGGAAAGCTCTGTAGGCAACCCACCCCCAAGTGCCCTGACCTGCTGAGGGAAATAGTCTGCGCACTCTTTCCCCGGCAACCACCACTCCAGGAGGCAGACAGCGTCGAGGATCAGGCACAGGCGGCCACCACCACCTTCTCGGTGAAGGAGGTGCAGGAGGTCACTACCAAACTGAAGAACGGCAAGGCGGCAGGACCCGACGGAATCCCCAACGCGGCCCTGAAATGCTTGGTCAGTGCCCACCCAGAGGTATTCACACGGATGTACAACCAGTGCATCCAGGAGCGGTACGTACCACTAGCATGGAAACGCCAGAGACTTGCCCTGGTACCCAAGCCAGGCAAGGACCTAAGCGACCCATCGGCATACCGACCACTATGCATGCTATGCATGCTAGATGGTGTGGGTAAGATCTTCGAGAGGCTGGTATGCAACCGACTCGAGGCCGAGCTGACGCAACGGAATGGCCTCTCCAGTTCGGATTCAGGAAGCAGAGGAGCACCATCGACGCCATCCAGATGGTCACGAGCTTGGCCAGAGAAGCCATTGCAGGAACGCGATGGGCAGGAGGCTCAAAGGAATACTGCCTAATGTGCACTCTAGACGTGCGGAACGCCTTCAGCTCGGCCAGCTGGAAGAGCATCCTCGAACAACTGGCGAGGAGAGGCACACCCCAATACCTGATCCGGACGCTCCGAAGTTATTTCACGGGCCGCGTATTGCTGTATGACACGGAAGATGGAGCGAAGCTGCACATAATCACCGGTGGCGTTCCACAGGGTTCGGTCCTAGGGCCGATCCTGTGGAATGCGATGTACGACGACATCCTGCGTCTGGAACTACCGGAAGGCTGCACGCTAGTGGGCTTTGCGGACGATATCGCGCTAGTGACGGTAGCAAAGCACATCAGCGGAGCAGAGCAGAGATGCAACGCAGCAGTGGGAAAAATATCATCATGGCTCACAGCAACAGCGGCCATCAGCAGGATGATGGCCAACACTGGAGGGCCAAGACAACGCAGCAGACAGTTCACCGCCGGAGTGGTCACCTCCATAATCCTATATGGATCGGTTGTGTGGGCACCAGCAATGAGGGTGCCGTCATACAGCAGGGACAGCAGAGGCACATACAGACGCTGCGCCCTCAGGGTTGCATGCTGCTTCCGGACGGTGTCAGAGGACGCCGCACTAGTGATGGCAGGCATGGTCCCGCTGGACCTCCTGGCCGACGAGCGGCATGACAGTCGGTAGCGAACGCCGCGAGGGCACTATAGCACGCTGGCAACGGCGGCGGAAGAGAGGTCAGATTGACCACTACCTCGGCCAACTGCTAACGGGGCATGGCTGCTTCAAGCAATACCTATACCGCTTTAAGCACGCCGATGACCCGTACTGCAGCTACTGCGGGCCAGGAGTAGATGAAGACGCGGAGCACGTCTTCTTTTCCTGTCCCCGCTTTCGTCGGGAACGTGAGATGATAGGAGAGGCGAGCCCAGGAGTAAGCGCAGACACCCTCACCGAGCGGATGGTGGCCGACGAGCAGACGTGGCACGCGTTTGCCAATATGGCAGCAAGCGTCATAAGGGAGCTGCGTAGGCTGGAGCGATGCCGAACCAACTAGAGCCATAGAAGATACCAAGCTCCGCACCGCAATGTAATGCCTAGCGGCAGTCCCGCAGGAGCGGACCTACCCACAACATTCCCATTCCAACAACCCATTGTTTTCCCAATAAACAAAAAAAAAAACACACGCAATTTTATACGGCTTGGTATACACACTTTTTGGTATACACACTTGAGTCTCCGTTCGCTTTTGTGTTTTCTGAACCGTTGGGACTTTTTATACCCGATACTAAAAATGAGTATTGGGGTATATTAGATTTGTGGTGAAAATGGATGTGTGTAACGTCCAGAAGGAATCGTTTCCGACCCCATAAAGTATACATATTCTTGATCAGCATCAATAGCCGAGTCGATTGAGCCATGTCTGTCTGTCCGACCGCCTAGTGCTCAAAGACTATAAGAGCTAGAGCAACGATGTTTTGGATCCAGACTTCTGTGATATGTCACTGCTACAAAAATATTTCAAATCTTTGCCCCGCCCACTTCCGCCCCCACAAAGGGCGAAAATCTGTGGCATCCACAATTTTAAAGATACGAGAAAACAAAACCGCAGAATCGTAGAGAATGACCATATTTTTTAGACTGCAGAATCTGAATTGGATCGTATTATTATTATAGCCAGCATCAAGAAAACATTTTCATTTTTTCTCGCCCTGTCTCTCTCTAACACACACGTAGCATAGGCGGCTTTGCTTTGAGTAAAACATAAGCGCCTAGATCTCACAGACTATAAAAGCTAGAGCAACCAAATTTGGTATCCACACTCCTAATATAGACTCAGAGACTATTAAGGCTAGAGTAACCAAATTTAGTATCCGCACTCCTGTTAGATCTCTCTATAAACGTATATCTCAAAATTTCGCCCCACCCCCTTCCGCCCCCACAAAGGACGAAAATCTGTTGCATCCACAATATTGCAGATTTGAGAAAACTAAAAACGCAGAATCATAGATAATCACCATATCTATCAGATTGCTGAATCTGGATCAGATCAGATAATTTTTGTAACCAAAAGCAAGAAATCAATTTGCAGTGGCTACGCAGCGCCCGACGTCACGCTCAGACTGATTTTCTGTCTCTCTCTCGCACGCACTCTTTGTGGTGTCGCTTAATATTAGTGGCGTCTGCCGGAGGAGAGCCATACTGACTTAGTATCGGGTATAAGTGTAGAGTTGCGGTGTCCGCAGCAACTCACAACGTTCCCCCTCGTTTCATTTAGTTTTTTGTATTGGATATATATAATCAATAAGAAATGGATTTAAGAAAAAAATGGGTGTGGCACCGCCCCTTTTTTTTAAATAATGCATATTTAAATTTTTAGTTATAGTGAAAAAAAGTATTAAGCAGATTTTATTTAAGAAAACAGCGTTGCACGACTAAAAAAAATTTTGATTTAAATAAAAATAAAATCGTTTAAATGTTTAATCGTTGCCGAAATCCTTGTCTAGAAGCAAGGTTAACGCCTCGTTAGGTGAGATATGTGCCGGCTTTCCGACTGGGTCCTGTACAGCCTTACGATCTTCGTTAGCATTCTCTGGGCATAAAGATAAAAGTAGTGAAATAAAGGCTTGTGGCCAATCCACATATTTTCGTTGCAACATCTTTGAATTTTACCGGCATTTGTTCCGGTATGTTGCCAAACGATAACAAATTTTCTTTTTGTTATCTTCAAACGATTTATTAATTTCATATGATTTGTCGCCTTAAGATCCGTTTTCAAATAATTGATAATTTTACCCTTCTCTGAATTCCAAACGACAAACAAATCTGCATTTTCGAATTTGAGGTTATGCTCTATTAATCCAAATTCCAAGAATTGTGGTAAAAAGTGGCATTTCAAAAAGAATTTATTAATCTACGACACAGAAAAGGTTTCAGGGTGGGACTAGGTAGGACTCACTTTGTACACCTTTTCAAAAATTAGTTTTCATTACAAGTTGCCACATGTTGAAGGCATCACTTTAAGCTTCAATTACAAAGACATCACAACTACTAGAGACAGTTAAAAACTCAAAACACGTAAGATTCATCAAAAAAATTTAATCACGGCTTGGCGTTTTTCAATTTTTGAGAGATCTAAAATGGTTATTAATTTGGCACTTTTTCCCTATAAAAACGAGGGGGAACGTTGTGAGTTGCTGCGGACACCGCAACTCTACGGTTATACCCGATACTAAGTCAGTATGGCTCTCCTCCGGCAGACGCCGCTAATATTAAGCGACACGACAAAGAGTGCGTGCGAGAGAGACAGAAAATCAGTCTGAGCGTGACGTCGGGCGCTGCGTAACCACTGCAAATTGATTTGTTCCTTTTGGCTATAAAAATGATCTGATCTGATCCAGATTCAGCAGTCTGATAGATATGGTGATTATCTATGATTCTGCGTTTTTAGTTTTCTCAAATCTGCAATATTGTGGATGCAACAGATTTTCGTCCTTTGTGGGGGCGGAAGGGGGTGGGGCGAAATTTTGAGATATACGTTTTATAGTGAGATCTAACAGGAGTGCGGATACTAAATTTGGTTACTCTAGCTTTAATAGTCTCTGAGATTTGTGAATATCCCCAGATTTGCATCCTTTGCGGGGGCGGAAGGGGGTGTGGCGAAATTTTGAAACAAACTCGTCTCGGTCCGATATATTAGGAGTGTGGATACCAAATTTGGTTGCTCTAGCTTTTATATTTATATTTTTTTTTTTTATTTGTATATATATTCCTAACGCGACAGTATTCCTACTTTATGTTAAAGCGCTAGTCACATGGAGTTCACATATGTATGTAGTTGTATGCTTTAAGCAGAATGATTTTCTTATTCTAACATTTTTGGTATGACTAATATTTTTATTATTATGACTAATATTTGTATTATTAATACTAATACTAATTCTAATTTTTTTTTTTTGTTTTTTTCTATTTTATTTTTTTTTTTATTTATTTATTTTTTTTTTTATTATTATTTTTTATTATTATTATTATTATTTTTATTATTTATTTTTATTTACTTATTTATTTATTTTTATTTATTTATTTATTTTTTTTATTTTTTTTTTGATTATTATTATTATTATTTTTATTATTTATTTTTATTTACTTATTTATTTATTTTTATTTATTTATTTATTTTTTTATTTTTTTTTTATGGGTTTATCAAGTGTTTTTCTAGTTTATCCCTAAATTGCGTTGCTCTACTAATATTTTTAATATTGAAAGGTAACTCATTCCATAACCGAATAGCATTTGTTAAAAATTGTTTTCCTGAATTGGCAAGTTTGTACCTTATGGTTACCAGATTCAACGTTCTATTTGATGAAGCAAAGGTTAATTTATCATATAAGTAGCTCGGCTGTCTGGTATAGATTATTCTATGTAGAAAAATAATTGTTCTGTACCCTATCCATGTCTTTAAATCCATTTTGAATATTTGTCTTGCTAAGACTGAGATATGATCGGTTCGTCTCTTATTATATATGTAGCGGGCAATGTTGTTAAATGTTACTTTTAGTTTTTTTTGAGATTCAGCGTCACAATTTCCAAATATTTCAATACCATAGAATAAGGTGGGTGTCAAATATGTCTTAGCTATCATTAGTTTGAGTATATCTGGCAGGTATTTTTGTGTTGGTGCGAGTTTTCTTAGTAGACTATATGTTCTACCAGTAGCTTTCACTACTTGGCTACTCCAAGAAAGCGTATTTAATCCTAAGTTTTCCACCTGATCTACGTAATTAATTTGTTTTCCTTCGATTTCAAGTTTTGGATAGGCCATCGTATTTAGTTGCTTCTTGTATATAATTACACATTTACATTTATCTGGATTAAGTGCCAGACCATTACGCTTCGCCCAGCTACTCACATTGAGCAAATCACTGTTACACACACTTATACACTCATCAATTTTACTCAATGGACGACTAACATACATTTGGACGTCATCCGCATACATATGACTTTTACAATTTAACAGGACGTCTGGCAGGTCATTCACATATAATGAGAACAAAAGCGGCCCAAGAACTGAACCTTGAGGCACACCACGTGCAGTGCTCATCATTGAAGAAATTCTACTTCCACTTACCACTACCTGTATTCTATCCGTTAAATACGATTTTAATAGCTTTATAGCTACCTTACTAAAATTGAAAAAGTTAACTAATTTACTTAATAAGATTTCGTGGTTAACCGTGTCAAATGCTTTACTGAAGTCAAGTAGTACTAATAGCGTCACATTTCCTTCATCTTGTGTTAATCTAATGTCTTCCGTTATATTTACTATTGCCGTAGTACAGCTTCTTTGTCTTCTGTAACCTGACTGTTTGTCACTTAGTAGTGCATTGTTATCTAGAAAAGTTCGAATTTGTTGTGACATTAATTGTTCAAGGACTTTTGACAAAAACGATAGAATTGATATAGGTCTATATTCATTTTTTCCTTTAGGGACCGGTGTTATTTTCGCAAGCTTCCATGTACTTGGAAATATTGATTTTGTTAAGACAGTATTACAAATATAAGTCACATGTGGTAATATTTTCGGAAGTAAGATTTTTAGAAATTTTGGATGTATTTCATCCAGTCCGATTGCATTTGACTTAATTTTAAGCACAGATTCAAGGACATCACACTGACTGGCACACATGAAGCTAAAGTTATTATCACAGGAACTATTCGGTATATTGTCAAGATAATGATTATATGCTACTTCAGGTACCCCGTTTATCACAAATTTTCTATTTAATTCATCTATGTCTACATCAATTTTGGTGTTATTTGTCCTCTTCCCTATTCCCAAGTCTTTGAGCTCCCTCCATGTCCTTCTTGTTAATATTGCACTTTGAAACCTTACAGAATAAAAAGATTTTTTAGCTGTCAGTATTAATAGGTTGGTTTTTTTCCTTAAAGTTTTAAATTCTTGATACTGAACAGACGTTCTGTAGCGTTTCCATTTGTTATATGCTTTGTCCCTTAATGATATATTGTGTGCAATACATTGATTGAACCATGGATTTTTCTTTTGTGCAATCTTTAATTTACGCAGTGGTACGAATTTTTCATAAAGACATGTTATGTGAGCTCGTAGTTGTTCTACTTGAGAATTAACATCATCCATGTCAAATATTATATTCCAGTCATATGTATTGAATTCGTCATTAAGTTTGGTAATGTCAATGCTCTTAAAATTTCGGTACCATATGTCGTCGTCAATCTTTTTACAATTAAAATCATAAGTCAGGAAAAGTAGGTCGTGTCTGGAAAATGTTGGGACAGATAACTGATCATAAAGAACGATTTTTTCTTTATCATTAACAAAACAAAGGTCCAATAATGTACTTGCAGTGTTTGAGAAATGTGTTGGTCTACTATTATTGACTAGATGCAAGCCTAACGATGCCATCGCTGACTCCATATGTCGTTCCTTCAGTATATTGCTGTTTAGATCCCCGATTATAATTACGTCAGTATAGCTTACAGATAGGTCTGAAATTGCATCAATTACTTGTTGGTAGATTGTATTGCGGTGTGGTCTGTACAGACAGCCCAATAGTAATTTAAGAGAACTGTTAGAGGCCGATAATTCTATAAAAAGGTATTCTATTGCACTTTCTGGAGGGTGCTTGCATATTAATTTGGATTTGAGTTTCTTGTTTATGTATACAGCAACACCCCCACCATTTCCTTCCCGATCAGATCGGTATAGATCAAATCCGGTACACAAAATAACATTATCACATAGATGCGGCATGAACCACGTTTCCGAAACACAAACTACATCAACATTCGATTGTTCAAACATATATCGGAACTCATCAATCTTACCATACAGACTCTGAGCATTTATATGACAAATATTTATGCCATCTTTTTGTTTAGCCAGCGTACGAATCAATATCCTACTATTCGTTGGAAGTCTATTCATATTATGGACCATTTAAAAGTTACTAAATAGCATATTAGCAGCACACGCAATATACACAAATCAATTATAACTATATAAAAACATAAAACCTTAAACTTCAACATTATATTACTATGGCTAAGGGAAGTTTTACTAACGAAAAAGGTTATTCTGGTCTGTCTCAACTGGCCTGTTAACTGCACCTGGATCAACTGCTGCAAGCTCATCCTCGGAAGTATCCCGCAATGTTTGCAGGTCATGCATGTTATCCACTCTAAAAATCTCTCCAGCTGGATGCTTCTTAACATGCACGATCGCCCGACGAGTGAAAACAGCCGATAGTGCTTTTCCTTTTTTCATTTTCATAGCCACTTTGAAAACAGCCAGATTCTCTTTAGACAGCTGCTCATTAATATAAAACGCAGCCTGTGAGTCGAATTCCATTAGGTCCAGTGATAGCAGTTTTTTCGATTCCCTGCGATAGTTGCCAACAGCTTGCAACAACGCCGCCTTCTCTCTCACACTCTCTAGTCGCAGGATTATCACTGGATCAACAGCTGTTCCGTGTGTTCTCTGTCGGATCCTAAAGATGTCTTTCACCCTTGGGAGGGGTGTTAGGTTAAGGGCAAAGCACATCTTGTTGAATCGGACCTTCAACATTTCACCTTCTTCAAAGGGTATTCCATGAATACGGAGATCACACGCAATGTCCGCTTTGGCTTATAGTCTGTGAGATCTAGGCGCTTATGTTTTACTCAAAGCAAAGCCGCCTATGCTACGTGTGTGTTAGAGAGAGACAGGGCGAGAAAAAATGAAAATGTTTTCTTGATGCTGGCTATAATAATAATACGATCCAATTCAGATTCTGCAGTCTAAAAGATATGGTCATTCTCTACGATTCTGCGGTTTTGTTTTCTCGTATCTTTAAAATTGTGGATGCCACAGATTTTCGCCCTTTGTGGGGGCGGAAGTGGGCGGGGCAAAGTTTTGAAATATTTTTGTAGCAGTGACATATCACAGAAGTCTGGATCCAAAACATCGTTGCTCTAGCTCTTATAGTCTTTGAGCATTAGGCGCTGAAGGGGACGGACAGACGGACGGACGGACAGACGGACAGACAGACATGGCTCAACCGACTCGGCTATTGATGATGATCAAGAATATATGTACTTTATGGGGTCGGAAACGATTCCTTCTGGACGTTACACACATCCACTTTTACCACAAATCTAATATACCCCAATACTCATTTTGAGTATCGGGTATAAAAAGTGTGTATCGTCGTCACAGGCATGGCAAAAGCTAAATAAAATTCACAGGCCAAGCGGACCAGCAAGGGTAGTGCTTTTAATTAAACAATTGTTGACGTTAAAAATGTCGGATGGTATAAGTACACAGGAATATTTGCGGAAATTCCAGGTGGTACACGAGGCTTTAGCAGAGGTCAACATAAAGGTTGATGAAAAGATCTTATCAGTTGTATTGCTAAATGGTTTGCCTAAATCGTATGAAAGTTTTTTTGTTGCGATTGAGACGCGAGATGATTTGCCGAGCTTGAGCATGCTAAAAATAACGAGGGGGAACGTTGTGAGTTGCTGCGGACACCGCAACTCTACAGTTATACCCGATACTAAGTCAGTATGGCTCTCCTCCGGCAGATGGCGCTAATATTCAACGACACGACAAAGAGTGCGTGCGAGAGAGACAGAAAATCAGTCTGAGCGTGACGTCGGGCGCTGCGTAGCCACTGCAAATTGATTTGTTCCTTTTGGCTATAAAAATGATCTGATCTGATCCAGATTCAGCAATCTAATAGATATGGTCATTATCTATGATTCTGCGTTTTTAGTTTTCTCAAATCTGCAATATTGTGGATGCAACAGATTTTCGTCCTTTGTGGGGGCGGATGGGGGTGGGGCGAAATTCTGAGATATACGTTTTATAGTGACATTTTAAAGGAGTGTGTGCACCAAATTTGGTTACTCTAGCCTTAATAGTCTCTGAGATTTGTGGTTGCCTCAGATTTTCGTCCTTTGCGGGGGCGGAAGGGGGTGTGGCGAAATTTGGACAGGAAACGGTCAAGGTCCGATATCACAGGAGTGTGGATACCAAATTTGGTTGCTCTGGCTTTTATAGGTTCTGAGATCCTTGAACTCATATTTTGCAATTGGCAAAACCGACCATGAAACCTGTGTGTTAGAGTGAGACAGAGCGAGAAAGAGTGAAATTGTTTTCGTGATTCAGGCTGTAATAATTATACGATCTGGTTCAGATTTTGCACTCTAGAAGATATAGTCATCTTCTACGATTCTGCGTTTTTAGTTTTCTCGTATCGTCGAAATTGTGGATGCCACAGATTTTCGCCCTTTGTGGGGGCGGAAGTGGGCGGGGCAAAGTTTTGAAATATTTTTGGAGCAGTGACATATCACAGAAGTCTGGATCCAAAACATCGTTGTTCTAGCTCTTATAGTCTTTGAGCATTAGGCGCTGAAGGGGACGGACAGACGGACAGACGGACAGACGGACGGACGGACAGACAGACAGGGCTCAATCGACTCGGCTATTGATGCTGATCAAGAATATATATACTTTATAGGGTCGGAAACGATTCCTTCTGGACGTTACACACATCCACTTTTACCACAAATCTAATATACCCCAATACTCATTTTGAGTATCGGGTATAAAAAGTGTGTATCGTCGTCACAGGCATGGCAAAAGCTAAATAAAATTCACAGGCCAAGCGGACCAGCAAGGGTAGTGCTTTTAATTAAACAATTGTTGACGTTAAAAATGTCGGATGGTATAAGTACACAGGAATATTTGCGGAAATTCCAGGTGGTACACGAGGCTTTAGCAGAGGTCAACATAAAGGTTGATGAAAAGATCTTATCAGTTGTATTGCTAAATGGTTTGCCTAAATCGTATGAAAGTTTTTTTGTTGCGATTGAGACGCGAGATGATTTGCCGAGCTTGAGCATGCTAAAAATAACGAGGGGGAACGTTGTGAGTTGCTGCGGACACCGCAACTCTACAGTTATACCCGATACTAAGTCAGTATGGCTCTCCTCCGGCAGATGGCGCTAATATTCAACGACACGACAAAGAGTGCGTGCGAGAGAGACAGAAAATCAGTCTGAGCGTGACGTCGGGCGCTGCGTAGCCACTGCAAATTGATTTGTTCCTTTTGGCTATAAAAATGATCTGATCTGATCCAGATTCAGCAATCTAATAGATATGGTCATTATCTATGATTCTGCGTTTTTAGTTTTCTCAAATCTGCAATATTGTGGATGCAACAGATTTTCGTCCTTTGTGGGGGCGGATGGGGGTGGGGCGAAATTCTGAGATATACGTTTTATAGTGACATTTTAAAGGAGTGTGTGCACCAAATTTGGTTACTCTAGCCTTAATAGTCTCTGAGATTTGTGGTTGCCTCAGATTTTCGTCCTTTGCGGGGGCGGAAGGGGGTGTGGCGAAATTTGGACAGGAAACGGTCAAGGTCCGATATCACAGGAGTGTGGATACCAAATTTGGTTGCTCTGGCTTTTATAGGTTCTGAGATCCTTGAACTCATATTTTGCAATTGGCAAAACCGACCATGAAACCTGTGTGTTAGAGTGAGACAGAGCGAGAAAGAGTGAAATTGTTTTCGTGATTCAGGCTGTAATAATTATACGATCTGGTTCAGATTTTGCACTCTAGAAGATATAGTCATCTTCTACGATTCTGCGTTTTTAGTTTTCTCGTATCGTCGAAATTGTGGATGCCACAGATTTTCGCCCTTTGTGGGGGCGGAAGTGGGCGGGGCAAAGTTTTGAAATATTTTTGGAGCAGTGACATATCACAGAAGTCTGGATCCAAAACATCGTTGTTCTAGCTCTTATAGTCTTTGAGCATTAGGCGCTGAAGGGGACGGACAGACGGACAGACGGACGGACGGACAGACAGACAGGGCTCAATCGACTCGGCTATTGATGCTGATCAAGAATATATATACTTTATAGGGTCGGAAACGATTCCTTCTGGACGTTACACACATCCACTTTTACCACAAATCTAATATACCCCAATACTCATTTTGAGTATCGGGTATAAAAAGTGTGTATCGTCGTCACAGGCATGGCAAAAGCTAAATAAAATTCACAGGCCAAGCGGACCAGCAAGGGTAGTGCTTTTAATTAAACAATTGTTGACGTTAAAAATGTCGGATGGTATAAGTACACAGGAATATTTGCGGAAATTCCAGGTGGTACACGAGGCTTTAGCAGAGGTCAACATAAAGGTTGATGAAAAGATCTTATCAGTTGTATTGCTAAATGGTTTGCCTAAATCGTATGAAAGTTTTTTTGTTGCGATTGAGACGCGAGATGATTTGCCGAGCTTGAGCATGCTAAAAATAACGAGGGGGAACGTTGTGAGTTGCTGCGGACACCGCAACTCTACAGTTATACCCGATACTAAGTCAGTATGGCTCTCCTCCGGCAGATGGCGCTAATATTCAACGACACGACAAAGAGTGCGTGCGAGAGAGACAGAAAATCAGTCTGAGCGTGACGTCGGGCGCTGCGTAGCCACTGCAAATTGATTTGTTCCTTTTGGCTATAAAAATGATCTGATCTGATCCAGATTCAGCAATCTAATAGATATGGTCATTATCTATGATTCTGCGTTTTTAGTTTTCTCAAATCTGCAATATTGTGGATGCAACAGATTTTCGTCCTTTGTGGGGGCGGATGGGGGTGGGGCGAAATTCTGAGATATACGTTTTATAGTGACATTTTAAAGGAGTGTGTGCACCAAATTTGGTTACTCTAGCCTTAATAGTCTCTGAGATTTGTGGTTGCCTCAGATTTTCGTCCTTTGCGGGGGCGGAAGGGGGTGTGGCGAAATTTGGACAGGAAACGGTCAAGGTC